>NC_030416.2:36634067-36636567 GCF_001660625.3 Ictalurus punctatus
TATATTATATATTTACTCATGTAGCAGACGCGACTTACAAAAGAGGAAATACAAGCAAAACCTCTATATAAACTCTTTCACATTGACGCCTATTTTTAACGTTTATAGAAAGCAGAAACAGGGAAACATGACTGCTGAGTCTGTTTCATGTCCGCTTCAGCTGGAAGGGCTGGAGTAAACGGAATGATTTATTTATAGAAAGAAACGACTCGTCGAATTATTTCACTTTTATTTTCATTTAAAGCCTGAACTTAATGGGCTAACTATTTATTTGTTTGTTTGTTTAACTGTACCTTTCTTTTTGTCTCTCTTTGTTTTTGTTTTTTTTTGCCCTTTACATTATTTACTATATTGGTGTGTGTGTGTGTGTGTTAGCAGGTTGAGTATCACTCAACTATTGGTGATATTAAAGGACTTTTTCACAGAGTGTGTAAGTCACTCTTCATATTTTTGTCTCCTTTATGTACTACCCTGATTCAATTCAACATGGATTTGACTTTCTGTTCAGTATAATACATAATTGCGGCATAATACAGTACCGTCCCTTTAATGCATGGCTCCCGGCGTGCGAAACAAGTTCCAGACGGGGTCCTGGACAGCTGGATGTGATGAGGGTTCTCAGGAGCGCCACCCACTGCGAATGCCTTGCAGAATCTGCAAAATGTTCTTTTTTGGGTTTTTTTTAATAAGACGGATCATAAAATACCGTTTAGTTGTTTATTTATTCCTGCCCTGAATAAGCTTTTTCACATAGCAGATGTTTACATATAATCCATAAGACACAATGATAACGGAATTTACACACAGGAACCAGCTCAGAAGTTCGATACGCTCGATTATTAATCCCGTGTGTCGTTACCTGGATGATCCACGACTGTGTTTATGTTTTGTGAGAGTTGTTCACGAGTCCCTTGTTCGTCCTGATCAGTTAACCCGCCCACTGTTCTTCAGAAAATTCCTCCAGGTCCGGCACGTTCTTTACTTTTCCAGCATCTTCTGCATATTTGAGTTCTTTCAGCAGCTGCATGATGCCGAGATCCGTCTTTTCACACTGAGGACGACCGAGGGACTCGTACACGACTATTACAAAAGGTGCAAACGTTCACCGATGCTCAAGAAAGCAACACAGGATACATTAAGAGCCAGGGGGAGGGGGTGTAAACTTTTGAACAGGATGATCGGTGTCAATTGTTATGAATTTGTTTGAAAGATCTTATTTTTTCCTGGCCTTCAGAAGCGACATAAGATATCGAAGTGTTTCCCAGAAGACAAAATGATACAAATTTACACCGATCGGCCTGTTCAAAAATTTACACCCCCTCCCCCTTGCTCTTAATGTATCGTGTTGCGTAATACATAATCGCAGTATACTATCCTGCATTTCTCCGTTCATAGTGTTCCTGTAGAGAAATGGTATATCTATTGCATGATTTCTGGAGGGGTTTCCCTCTAATGAATTGCAGGCTAGAATGTTGGTATAAATACATTTCTATGGTAAATAAATGTGGTATGTTTTTCCTTCCTTTATTCCAGATCCACACTGGTATCCAGCGAGACAAGCGCTCAAACTCCATCCCAGTGAGAGAAACAACACTCTCCCATTTCACCCAAACCTTCTGATGGAAAACATACAATAATATAATTAGTATAATTCCTGCTTGGAAGAGATAATAATTGTTTGTCTGATGGTGTTAGAATTTGATATTTGTTGAGAATGTTCGTGTTTTATAGTGTGTTTGATCATAGTGTGTGTGTGTGGGAGTTTGTCATGTTAGTATATGGGTTATCGTCCTCTATAAAAAGACTTTCAGGTCCCCTCTGGAGCAGGTGTAATCAGAGTCACGGCTGAGACTCGTACAGAAGCGGCTCGTATAGACGACTTGCCTCGTTCCAGTTGAGGTCTTTCATTCCGCTGAGGGATTTTTACAAGAGCTTGACTTTAAAGTGCCCTCGTTTTACATTAACTCAGACCCTGCCTCGGCACCGAGTCAGAAAAACCACTGGATTTCCATGATAACACGTCTCACGGAGATTACACTGAACTCCGCTCTGTAGACGTGTACGGGGAGATGAAACAGGAACGGCTTTACTGAGAACAGGAACTGGTCTCACACACGTTCCACAACGTTACAGATAACTAGCACACATAAAACCCACACACTTCACATTCTCATTTGAACATTCCGTAAGGGAGACATGGCAGCATTTTAAACATAGCTTTCACTAAGATATTTATTTACGTCATTATTCTCTGAATCCTTTCTTTTTTTTCTTCTTTGTCTCAATATTTTTTTCCCTCTCTACTTTTCTTTCTTTTGTTTCTTTCTTTGTCTCTCTCTCCATTTTCATTCTTTCTTTTCTCTTTCTTTCTATCTATCTATCTATCTATCTATCTATCTATCTATCTATCATCTATCTATCTGTCTATTTTTTTTTATTCTTTTTAATTTTTCCCTTTTCTTTCTCTCTGTCATTTTTTTCTCTTTGCCTCTTTTATTTC
>NC_030416.2:36639067-36646567 GCF_001660625.3 Ictalurus punctatus
ACATGCTGTGATCGTCTTCTATTGTCATCTTCTGACTTCCTGTCTGATCTACAGGTTGGAGTGTGGGTGAGTTTCTCCATCATGACTCAGTGTGTTCCAGGTGAGATTTCGATAGTTTGTATTAACACCAGACTAATGTTAGCACAGCCATCAGTGTAGTGCCTAGAGTTAGGCTATATTCGGGTTAGATTATGCTTAGTGATATGGGTAGGCTCTGGGATAGGGTTCCACTATGTCTATAGCTTGGATAGATTTAGGGTTTTGTTAGGTTTAGGGATGGACGAGGGTTAGGGATAGTCTATGGTTAGGGAAGGATTAAGGTTAAAATTGGGCTAGGTTTAAGGTTGGACAAGGGTTCTGGTTGTTCTGTGGTTAAGCCTGGATTAAGTTGAGGGATGGACAACCATTAAAATCAAATTAGGGTTAGGGTTGGGCTTAGTTTGGGGTTGGTCCACGGTTTAGTGACAAGATATTTTTTTTAGCATCTTGGGTTGTATGTATTATAGGTGGGCTAGGTTTGGTGTTTGTCAAGGGTTGGGCAAGACCAGGTTATGTTATGCTTAGGGCTAGGGTTGGTCTAGGGCTAATGTTTGACTAGGCTTATAGATGGGGTTAAGATGGGATTAGGGTTAGAGCTGGACTAGGTTTAGATTTGGACTAGGGCTAGCTTTAGGGTTGGATTAGGATTCGGGCTTGACTAGGGATTGGCCAGGGCTAGAACTGGACTACTTAGTTTGTGCTAGGTTTAAGGTTTGACTAGAGGTGGGTTTAGTGTTGGACCAGAGTTAGGGTTGAACAAAGGTTCAGTTTAGTGTTGGATTAGAGCTAGGTTTGGACTAGGGCTAGTGTTGGACTAGAGTTAGTTTAATGTTGGATCAGGGTTAGGGATAAACTAGGTATAGGTTTGGAGTGAGATTAGGTGGAGGGTTAGACTAGGATAAGGGTGGACTGAGGCTGATAGAGTTGATTTAGGTTATAGTTGGGTTAGGGTTGGATTAAGGCTAGGGATGGACTAGGGTTAGGATTGGATTAGGATGCATGTTGGATTAGGGTGTGGGCTTGACAATATTTAGGGTGGTGCTAGGATTAGGGTTGGATTAGGGTAAATTTTGGATTAGAGCTAGAGTTGAGCTAGGGTTAGGGTTGGACTAGGGTTAGGGAGGAGTTAGGGTTAGGATTGGACTAGGGTTAGGGAGGAGTTAGGGTTAGGATGGAGCCAGGGTTAGGGTTGAACTAGGGTTAGGGCGAAGATAGTGTTAGGGTTGGACTAGGGTTAGGATGGAGCTAGGGTTAGGGTTGGACTAGAGTTAGAGTTGGACTAGGGTTAGGATGGAGCTAGGGTTAGGTTTGGATTAGGGTTAGGATGGAGCTCGGGTTAGAGTTGGATTAGGGTTAAGACGGAGCTCGGGTTAGAGTTGGACTAGGGTTAGGATGGAGCTAGGGTTAGAGTTGGACTAGGGTTAGGATGGAGGTAGGGTTAGGGTTGGACTATGGTTAGGATGGAGCTAGGGTTAGAGTTGGATTAGGTTTAGGATGGAGCTAGGGTTAGAGTTGGATTAGGGTTAGGATGGAGCTCGGGTTAGAGTTGGATTAGGGTTAAAATGGAGCTAGGGTTAGGGTTGGACTATGGTTAGGGTTGGACTAGGGTTAGAGTTGGACTAGAGTTAGGATGGAGCTAGGGTTAGCGTTGGATGAGGGTAAGGATGGAACTTAGGTTTGGACTAGGATTAGGATGGAGCTAGGGTTGGACTAGGGTTAGAGTTGGACTAGAGTTAGGATGGAGCTAGGGTTAGAGTTGGATTAGGGTTAGGATGGAGCTAGGGTTAGGGCTGGACTAGGGTTAGAGTTGGAGCTAGGGTTAGAGTTGGATTAGGGTTAGGATGGAGCTAGGGTTAGAGTTGGATTAGGGTTAGGATGGAGCTAGGGTTAGAGTTGGATTAGGTTTAGGATGGAGCTAGGGTTAGAGTTGGATTAGGTTTAGGATGGAGCTAGGGTTAGAGTTGGATTAGGGTTAGGATGGAGCTAGGGTTAGAGTTGGATTAGGGTTAGGATGGAGCTAGGGTTAGAGTTGGATTAGG
This sequence comes from Ictalurus punctatus, assembly GCF_001660625.3. Taxonomy (NCBI): domain Eukaryota; kingdom Metazoa; phylum Chordata; class Actinopteri; order Siluriformes; family Ictaluridae; genus Ictalurus; species Ictalurus punctatus. Next base: position 36,641,146 of record NC_030416.2, read on the forward strand.
GTTAGGATGGAGCTAGGGTTAGAGTTGGATTAGGGTTAGGATGGAGCTAGGGTTAGAGTTGGATTAGGTTTAGGATGGAGCTAGGGTTAGGGTTGGATTAGGGTTAGGATGGAGCTGGGGTTAGAGTTGGATTAGGGTTAGGATGGAGCTAGGGTTAGAGTTGGATTAGGGTTAGGATGGAGCTAGGGTTAGGGTTGGACTAGAGTTAGAGTTGGACTAGGGTTAGGATGGAGCTAGGGTTAGGTTTGGATTAGGGTTAGGATGGAGCTCGGGTTAGAGTTGGATTAGGGTTAAGACGGAGCTCGGGTTAGAGTTGGACTAGGGTTAGGATGGAGCTAGGGTTAGAGTTGGACTAGGGTTAGGATGGAGGTAGGGTTAGGGTTGGACTATGGTTAGGATGGAGCTAGGGTTAGGGTTGGATTAGGTTTAGGATGGAGCTAGGGTTAGAGTTGGATTAGGGTTAGGATGGAGCTCGGGTTAGAGTTGGATTAGGGTTAAAATGGAGCTAGGGTTAGGGTTGGATTAGGGTTAGGATGGAGCTAGGGTTAGGGTTGGACTATGGTTAGGGTTGGACTAGGGTTAGAGTTGGACTAGAGTTAGGATGGAGCTAGGGTTAGCGTTGGATGAGGGTAAGGATGGAACTTAGGTTTGGACTAGGATTAGGATGGAGCTAGGGTTGGACTAGGGTTAGAGTTGGACTAGAGTTAGGATGGAGCTAGGGTTAGAGTTGGATTAGGGTTAGGATGGAGCTAGGGTTAGGGCTGGACTAGGGTTAGAGTTGGAGCTAGGGTTAGAGTTGGATTAGGGTTAGGATGGAGCTAGGGTTAGAGTTGGATTAGGGTTAGGATGGAGCTAGGGTTAGAGTTGGATTAGGGTTAGGATGGAGCTAGGGTTAGAGTTGGATTAGGGTTAGGATGGAGCTAGGGTTAGAGTTGGATTAGGTTTAGGATGGAGCTAGGGTTAGAGTTGGATTAGGGTTAGGATGGAGCTAGGGTTAGAGTTGGATTAGGTTTAGGATGGAGCTAGAGTTAGAGTTGGATTAGGGTTAGGATGGAGCTAGGGTTAGAGTTGGATTAGGTTTAGGATGGAGCTAGGGTTAGAGTTGGATTAGGGTTAGGATGGAGCTAGGGTTAGAGTTGGATTAGGTTTAGGATGGAGCTAGAGTTAGAGTTGGATTAGGGTTAGGATGGAGCTAGGGTTAGAGTTGGATTAGGGTTAGGATGGAGCTAGGGTTAGAGTTGGATTAGGTTTAGGATGGAGCTAGGGTTAGAGTTGGATTAGGGTTAGGATGGAGCTAGGGTTAGAGTTGGATTAGGTTTAGGATGGAGCTAGAGTTAGAGTTGGATTAGGGTTAGGATGGAGCTAGGGTTAGAGTTGGATTAGGGTTAGGATGGAGCTAGGGTTAGAGTTGGATTAGGGTTAGGATGGAGCTAGGGTTAGAGTTGGATTAGGGTTAGGATGGAGCTAGGGTTAGAGTTGGATTAGGTTTAGGATGGAGCTAGAGTTAGAGTTGGATTAGGGTTAGGATGGAGCTAGGGTTGCTCCATAACACACAGCGGAGTGGAATCTGATTTAAGTAAAATGCTGCATGATCCTTTAACACACATTCGTTAATCGGGACTAAGATTTGTTTGGGCTGTTTGTCTGTAATGTATTTTTGTGTAGCAGTGTGTGTGTTGTGTTGTTGCTCTGGTCTCGGTCAGTCGCTGTCTTCACGCTGATCGGATTTGTTCAGATGACGATATGGGCAAAGTGGAAGCACAAAGCCTACACCCGGGAATTTAAGGACTACCCTACTCTCCGTATGTCCATCCTCCCGTTCATCCTCTGACAGTAAAACACACGAATCTTCTGGATGCACCTTCTCTCAATCCTCCCATTAAACACCTTCCAACTCTGATGATGATGAAGCAGCGTATGTGTACTCTTCTTCCTGTTCCAATAAAACTTTTTCTAAAACTCTCTCTTTCACTTGTTTCTGGTCAACTGACACCGAATTGAACAGATTAGTTCAGAACAGCGCTTTTAACATTTGTAAACACGGTGTAATGAGAGGTTGCGTGTGTGGTATGCCGTATGTTTATTTCATTGCTGGTTGCCATGGTTTCACTGTTAGCATCAGGCTCGTGAGATAGCCACACAAGCTAGCTATAGAATGTATATAAAACCAGACCTCCGACCATAATCTTCTCACTAACAATGCAATTCTGGAGGGAAATGCTGCTGTATAAAATACACACTCACAACTCGTCACTGTCGTGTCAGAAGGAAACTAAAACAAAATGAACACGAATCACAATTAGCTCGTGTCCACTAACGACACACGCAAGTGAATACATTTGGTAAAACTAAATTAGTACATTTTGGCTTCTACACCAAAAACTGACATTGCTTTGTAGGCTCTCAGTGGCATTTATTACAAATCTACATTCCTCTAGAGCTCTGGAATAAATCACACACACACACACACACACACACACACACACACACACACACACACACACACACACACACACAGAGAGAGAGAGAGAGAGAGAGAAATACAGAGATCACTAATTAGCCCCTAAAGACTGGTCTTAATGACAGCTGAATTCAGATGTTATTGACTTCCTCCCAGTGAGGACGAGTGTCGCCTCCAGCCGAAGCCTGAAGCTAAACATCCTGTCTAACACACCCCGAGGACATGGTCTGGAGTACATTGAGAGAGAGAGAGAGAGAGAGAGAGAGAGAGAGAGAGAGAGAGAGAGAGTAATATTGCTGTGTGGAAAAAGCACCATGACCTCACACAGCCACAGCGCTGCCAGCTAATCTCATAAAATTATTTCTCAGTTTTGTCATTAAAAAGTGCTTTAGTGGAACACCTATAAGCATTTATAAGTAGATTTTCTAATTGATATTAAATAACAATGTTCTCTTTGTAATTTGTTCGTGTGCTTAAATGAAACATTAACTGCTTTTAAAGTTCTTAGAAAAAAAATAAAGCACGAGAAATTATGGTTTCTTTTTTTCAATTTTAATTTCTCTTTTCATCCTTTTCTTTTCCTTTTTCCTCTCACTTGCTAAAAAAATCATTATATATATATATATATATATATATATATATATATATATATATATATATATATATATATATAAGTAATTTATATATTGCTAACAAAGTCCAACAAATGACTGAATAAATAAATAAATAAGTCAGCCACGTTACACTGATTCATAAATATTGATGCTTTCAGAAAATATGAAGTGTATTTTACTTTGCTCTACATCAGACAATTAATATCAGAACTAAAGAATTTGATCCTATTCCCCTTTTTAAGATTTATTATCCAGACTAATATTCATCAGTTGATCTCATTTGAATATTTCATTTGAATAATAGAGCTTAAAATGGTATAACATATACTGCCCTTCACTAATATTGGCACCCTTGGTAAATATGAGCTGTGAAGGCTGTGAAAATTTTGTCTTTATTGTTTAACATTGTGATCTTTTGTTAGAAAAATTCACAAAAATACTCCGCTCTCATGGATATCAAACAATTGCAAACTGGCACCCCTATGAATATAGTATGAAACAATAAAGACAATTTTCACAGCCTTCTTTGCTCGTATTTACCAAGGGTGCCAATATTACTGGCGGGTGATGTAACTCGTAGCTAGCAGCCAGAACCCAGCATAAAATCAAGTGTATAATGCATCTTAAAGCAGTAGATCAACCATAAATAAAATCCACCAAAGTCTTGTCCTGAAAAAATACAGTGAGCTCATGAAGTATTGGCACCCCCTTCATTAAAGATGTGTAAAAAAAAAAAAAAAAAAATCTTTGTGGATAATTATCTAATATCACACTGAAAATGTGAAATAAATCTAATGTTTAATTGGAGTAAAATTCTACTCAGAGAAAAAAAAAAATTCCATTTCCCCCTAAGGGTGCCAATAATTCTGGTTCTGACTTTAGCGTAACTATGAATGAAAGCTTGTAGCTGAATTAATTTGCATATTCAATTTAGATGCTACTTCTTAAAGTAAGAGATCATGCATGATCAGAAGCGAGAATCCACCAAGTGGCGAAAAAAGCACTGATGTAAGTAATTTGCATAACTAATTTGCATAATGTGCCTTAAAAGAAATCAGCCATGAATGACAGGTACTATCCACCAATTCAGATAAAATCACCTGCAAAATAGGTACTGCTTTAATTTAGGTTTGGTAATAAACTATTTACAAGCAAGCGATATGTAGTTTACCAATTGATGACTCATGAATAAATGATGGTTGATTAATGAATTCATTATTGTTATAAATTATTTTTTAATTTGTAAACTATGTCATATTTACTTATTCATAGCTGAATACTGAACCTGAGCTGCATAAAGCATTTAAAAGTAATAACTTGACCATGAATAGAAGTTAGTATTCACCAAACAGCAATACTCATTTACATAAATCATTTGCATAATTATGCACAAATTATCCAGCAATTGGCATAAAGTTTCCTTTTCCTTGTGGATCATAAAGTAAAGTGAATGATAGCTAGCATCCTCCAATTTCCACCGATTATCCAAAAGTCATTTACATAATTAATTTGCATGAAGGGCCTTCCAGCTTTGAAGCATAAATGGAACCAATCTACCAATCAGCATGCCGTCATTTGCATAATGGGATTTAGTTACATCTCATCTATGAATGAAAGCGGGCACTTACCAGTCAGCTTATTAGAATTTGCATAATACTGATTGAATATCATCCTTTTTGGCTTTTAACTGCTTGTATTCTTAGTATTAAAGCCACCCACATACAGGCATATTACCACTTATACAGTCCAGTGCTGTTCATAAGTATCGGCACCCTTTGTAAACATGAGAAAAATGATGTACAAAATAGACATCACACAATTATTTAAAGTGACTACAAAAAGGTCAATTTATTTGTTCTCCTAAAAAGGAATTCTCACCCTAACTACCACTCTAAATAATATCTTCTTTCAAGAATATATATGATTTAAAACTGTATATATATATATATATATATATATATATATATATATATATATATATATATATATATTTTTTTTTATTTGCTCCAAGTCTCCGTGAACTCTGTTTGACCATGTTTTGTCAGGGTGTACCCCGCCTTGTGCCCCACGCTCCCTGGGATAGGCTCCAGGTTCCCCAGCGGTATAGAAGATGGATGGATGGAAAACATAATTATTTGTAGTACAAAGTCAAAAGTGTCAATTTGGCATGGATATATTAATGCTATGTGAATGGTAGATTAAATAATAAAAGCAAAAATACTTATTTTCCCTTACTGTAATGATTTACGACTTTCTATAATCTAGATTAGACTTGTATTCAATACTAAAAATCGGGAAAGGGAACAGGACTTTTAGTAAATGGTGTGATATCAGAGGAAAGGAATTC
>NC_030416.2:36651567-36726567 GCF_001660625.3 Ictalurus punctatus
GTGTGTTACAGCAGTGTTTGTGTTACAGCAGTGTTTGTGTGTGTTATAGCAGTGTTTGTGTTACAGCAGTGTGTGTTATAGCAGTGTTTGTGTTACAGCAGTGTGTTATAGCAGTGTTTGTGTTACAGCAGTGTGTTATAGCAGTGTGTGCTACAGCAGTGTTTGTGTTACAGCAGTGTTTGTGTTACAGCAGTGTTTGTGTGTGTTATAGCAGTGTGTGCTACAGCAGTGTTTGTGTGTGTTACAGCAGTGTTTGTGTTACAGCAGTGTTTGTGTGTGTTACAGCAGTGTTTGTGTTACAGCAGTGTTTGTGTGTTACAGCAGTGTTTGTGTGTTACAGCAGTGTTTGTGTTACAGCAGTGTTTGTGTGTGTTACAGCAGTGTTTGTGTTACAGCAGTGTTTGTGTTACAGCAGTGTGTTGTAGCAGTGTTTGTGTGTGTTACAGCAGTGTGTGTTATAGCAGTGTTTGTGTGTGTTACAGCAGTGTTTGTGTGTGTTACAGCAGTGTGTGTTATAGCAGTGTTTGTGTGTGTTACAGCAGTGTGTGTTATAGCAGTGTTTGTGTGTGTTACAGCAGTGTGTGTTATAGCAGTGTTTGTGTTACAGCAGTGTTTGTGTTACAGCAGTGTGTGTTGTAGCAGTGTTTGTGTGTGTTACAGCAGTGTGTGTTACAGCAGTGTGTTATAGCAGTGTTTGTGTTACAGCAGTGTGTGTTACAGCAGTGTGTGTTATAGCAGTGTTTGTGTTACAGCAGTGTTTGTGTGTGTTACAGCAGTGTTTGTGTTACAGCAGTGTGTGTGTGTGTTACAACAGTGTTTGTGTGTGTTACAGCAGTGTGTGTTACTGCAGTGTTTGTGTTACAGCAGTGTGTTATAGCAGTGTTTGTGTTACAGCAGTGTTTGTGTGTGTTACAGCAGTGTTTGTGTTACAGCAGTGTGTGTTATAGCAGTGTTTGTGTGTGTTACAGCAGTGTGTTATAGCAGTGTGTGTTACAGCAGTGTTTGTGTGTGTTACAGCAGTGTTTGTGTTACAGCAGTGTGTGTGTTACAGCAGTGTTTGTTTGTGTTACAGCAGTGTGTGTTTGTTTGTGTTACAGCAGTGTGTGTGTGAGTGTTACAGCAGTGTGTGTGTGTGTGTGTGTGTGTGTGTGTGTGTGTGTGTGTGTGTGTGAGTGTTACGGCAGTGTGTATTAGTTACTCAGAGGCAGTTGACACTATGTTACGAGATGTGCTACAGAGACACAACATCAAAGTGAGAAATAAAATCTACCACTGTTCATTGATTGGTGGAATTTAAGTCATGAAATGGTATAAAATAACACAATCCTAATTATATTTATAATTATTTAATTGTCTAATTTAATTTTCTCAATTTTTTAGGCTTACTGAGTCAATGTGTGTGTGTGTGTGTGTGTGTGTGTGTGTGTGTGTGTGTGATTAGAAACCAGAAGATTGAGAACATCATAACAGGTCACGTGACAGGCCAGGTGATAATCCTTGTGGCAGAGCATTCTGGGAAATGGAGTTGGGGCGTTGACGGGGAAAATCTTGCTCAACAATTTCATCGTAATCCTGTGAACGTTGTTGTCATAAACCATAACAACGATTTCAAATTCAATTCAATCCATTACGTGCTAAGAATTTTCAAATGAGCCGAACCTAAAGTTCTCAGAATGACTCCTAACTCAATATGCTAATACATGATTCCGAGTCATTAGGAAGCTGTACAGGAGAAACAGCTGGGGGAAAAGTTAGACATCTGCTGGGAAAAATGTTGGACATATTTCATATTAGGGCTTTAAACAAACTATTCATGTAAATGTCTATTAATTCTTATTGGCAATTAAATATATATTAAAAGAATTAATTATTAATTCATCCATACAGTATTTTACTGTTAATTTTGCATTGTGTTTTGGATTATCTTCTTGTGACAGTATGTAGATGCACAGTATGTAAATATTAATGCTGTTTAAAAAAAAAAAAAAATTCTATATACATTTCTTATTAAATAGGGGGATGCAAACTTTTGCTCTCACTTTTTCTGCTAGTATAACTATACCCCGGGCTCTTACTGATTTTTATTTTTTGTACAGAGTAGCTACTAATATAAAATTTTGATATTCAAGAGTTTCCTGAGATTTATATAAAATAAAATATTTTTTATAAAATAATAACTGTATATGGCTTGAATTACAGCAGAGATATAGGAATTGTCATGTTTGTTGAATCAGTGTCACTTCACCCCGGATATCGGGAATGATCTCGGAGAGTCCTGATAGACAACTGATTCTTGGTTGTGTTCCAGAAATCTGCTTTGTTTGTTTCAGCGTCTCAGCGTTCAGCTGAAGTTCCTCACAAAGCCAGTGCCAAAGTTCACATTCCGTCCTCCTCCATCTGACAGCTCAATGCTGCGCTCTAATTACAGCCCAACCGTGTCGAATTGAGCCGTGCCACCCGGGAGGGTAATGTCCTGATAATGATATCCACAACACGTTCCTGCATGCACATCCTAACATCGCTTTAACCCCTTACACGCACTCTGATTACATATAACAACATCCCATATAACAGCAATAACAGAATTAAATACAATAATATTCTAAGGAATAAAACACTTTGGGGTGTCTTAGTGGTTAGCACGTTCTCTTCACACCTCCAGGGTCGGGGCTTTGATTCCCACCGTGTTCCTGTGTGTGCGGAGTTTGCGTGTTCTCCCCGTGCTGCGGGGGGTTTCCTCCGGGTACTCCGGTTTCCTCCCCCGGTCCAAACACATGCATGGTAGTCTGATCGGCGTGTCTAAAGTGTCCGTAGTGTATGAATGTGTGTGTGAGTGTGTGTGTGATTGTGCCCTGTGATGGACTCTCACCCTGTCCAGGGTGTACCCCGCCTTGTGCCCCATGCTCCCTGGGATAGACTCCAGGTTCCCCGTGACCCTGAAAAGGATAAGCGGTATAGAAGATGGATGGATAAAACACTTTGTGTTGTGCTGTGGTAGTAAAACAATCAATGACTAGTTCCATTTAATGTTGTGAACATTTGCAAAACAACTTAACACTTACATTATAGCAGCTATAAACAGTCATTCCCTCACCAGTCTCTCTTTTCCCTCTCTCTTGACCTTAATAAGAAAAGAAAGACGCAGCTTGTGACGTTTGAGAGAAGCCGCAAAGTAAACGTCTTCCAGAATACTTCACCATGTCCAGGTCCACCATACAAGATCCTGTATACATGCAGTGTAACGGCCTGGGGGAAATGTTACTAAAGCATATCGTCGGGTCCGAGTCCACTTTTGTCGAGTTCGAGTCGAGACCAAGTCCTTAACCAATCGAGTCCAAAAGGGACTGAGTGGACTCAAGTCCGAGTCTTTAACGGTCGGGTCCGAGTCGAGTCCGGCCCAGTCCAGTAATTAAGTAGAAAAAATTAAATGAAAGATATTAAGTTGAAAAAAAGATTTTAAATAGCGATTGTTAACTCAACGCTGAGCTTAAATTAATATCTTAACCTTCACAAACTGATGACAACACGAACGTAGCTAAAAATACCACTATTACGTCTCGCCATTGCCATTTAATATTTTTATTTCATGTCATCGAGGGCTGTGTTGTGGAGGGTTGTGCTGTGGAGGGTTTGGTTTGTGGAGGATTGTATTTGTGGAGGGTTGTGTTGTGGAAGATTTGGTTTGTGGAGGGTTTGGTTTGTGGAGGGTTGTGTTGTGGAAGATTGTGTTGTGGAGGGTTTGGTTTGTGGAGGGTTGTGTTGTGGAGGGTTGTGTTGTGGAGGGTTGTGTTGTGGAGGGTTTGGTTTGTGGAGGGTTTGGTTTGTGGAGGGTTTGGTTTGTGGAGGGTTGTGTTGTGGAGGGTTGTGTTGTGGAGGGTTGTGTTGTGGAGGGTTGTGTTGTGGAGGGTTTGGTTTGTGGAGGGTTGTGTTGTGGAGGGCTGTGTTATGGAGGGTTGTGTTGTGGAGGGTTGTGTTGTGGAGGGTTGTGTTATGGAGGGTTTGGTTTGTGGAAGATTGTGTTGTGGAGGATTTTTTGTCTCTTTGTGAGGGTCTGTGTGGACTCACAGCTGTAACTAATTGTACTAATCAGCCAAGTTTGTCACCCAGAATGTTCGAAGTACAATTACACGTTTTTGTCTCCAGTGTGCTTCAGGACCTTTGGCGTGATTAGGGTGGAGGGTGCTGCGGTGTGAGCGGTGTAGCTGAAGCACACTCTGGGTGCTGTTACACACTCGAAGTGAAATTGGGCTTTTCTTTCTGCATACACAATAAATTTGAGGAACACAAAGAGGCCGAGGCTCAGTACGTTCTTCAGGAGGAGTGAAGTGTGGAAGGGAGCATGAGGAGTGAGGAAAGAAGAACACCCACTGGGAGAGAAAGAACAGAGTGTATGGTCTGGGTCAGCGGGGAAGCTGAAATTCCCACACAACTCCCAACTTCCACAGGAGATTCACTTTCCCAGATACATTCCTGGTGACTGTGTGTGTGTGTGTGTGTGTGTGTGTGTGTGTGTGTGTGTGTGTGTGTGTGTGTGTCTAAGATTTTTAACTCTCTCTCTCTGTCTTTCACACACACACACACACACACACACACACACACACACACACACACACACAGAGCATTACTCATGCTAACATCATCTTCAGGTTGTTTTACAACCAGGTTCAATCTGAAAATGTGACTGGTTTGGATGGAGTTTATCACAGAACCACATCACACACTCGCCACATATCTGATGGAGCATACACAAGGAGGCGGCAGCTCTAAGGTGTGAGTGTGTGTATACTCTCAGCTCAGCTGATGTCCCCTGAGAGAAGTCTGTGATGTGTGACTGAAAGAGTGGAGAACCATGACACCGGAGCTTGCTGAGGTCTGCAGGGAACGCTGATGTGGCCTTCTGCCCAGAGCTACACACTTCTACACTCCAGCAGGAGAGAGAGACAATTTCCCCTCAGGGACAAGGTACATTGATACACCTTCTCCACCAACACACAACACTGCAACACACTTCTCCCCCAACACACAGCGTTGATCAGGAAAGTGATGCTGAAGGACCAGCAGTGGGCGCTGTTCAGAAAACAAACAAACAAACAAAAAGCTTTAATGGATACAACAAATGGATAAAAAGTACAATGTGTGAATATTTAATAAATAAAACATTTTAATGGTTGGCAAGTCGATGTGGAATAAGAAGAATGATATAATATTCGTAGATATAAATGGCGATTTCTCCACGCATACCGAGGTTAAATTTGGTGTTCCAGAAGGTTCTGTTCTTGGTTAACTTTCTTCTTTCTTAGCCCTAGTAAATAGATCTGTGAGTGTGTGTTTCCTGCCCCCATTTGCTACTGATAAAGAATAATAAAAAAAAAGAAAAGAAACAATGGGTATATTTTTGAAAAATTCTCAAGTGGAATCTTATTTCCCCCCTCACCAGGTTCCGTTTTCCACTTGTCCAGCGGTTTGGGATGTGACAAAAATGGAAGTGGTAGAAATGAGTAAGTGCATTTAGGCAGTGGCGTCTGAGCCTCCTAAAGCTGGGAGACAGACAGAAGCCAAGTCGAGCCAACAGGATGCTACGTTCCCAGCCATTCGTCCTCCCTGTAATCAGATCAGCGTCTACCAAACGCATCATCATTCCAGCCTCTGTTTTACACACGGCCTCATCTGACACGCTGAGATTTATAAACAGAGAAACCACACGGAGCGTCTAAAGGCCATCGGATGGAATTAGGCTTCCGCAGACGCACGAGTGATGTCCAGGTCGCTGAGTGTTTGCGTAAAAAACACGGCAGGCGGAGGAAGCACCGATTTCCTGGCTACTAAAAATACCAGCTGTAGCTAAACCCTGGAGGAAAAGTGACACATAAATACCAATCTGAGATTCTGAGATGCAGCAGGTAGCACACCAGCCCGAACATTTAAATACTTGCACAAATCTGAGTGTTTGGTAAAGCTAAAAGACATTTTAAACACGTGTAAAGTTTCCTTCACAACAACCCCTGTGCATGTTTCAGATCAACAACTATCTACTCCAGTGTACCTCCACTTTACCTTCAACATTATAATACCCATCAACATACTTCGAAATCTAGAGCATGGAAAATGCCCATTGAAGGTCATTCAGTCAACCCCGAAGAAATTCACCCCTATGAAAGATTTGGAATATTCCACAGTAGGAAGTTTCTGGTCATCTGAACTTCCTGAAGACCACGGGAAGAAGAAAAGTAAGTAAAGTTCTCGCGTTTTGTTTTCTTTATTCGCAGTGATATTGTGTTATTGACTGATGAGGTCACCTTGAAAGTACAACCCTATTACGGTTGCAGACAAAAAGTAAAATATTAACTTGCAAAAATTAGGCAAATCCTTAGAATGTCCTCGCATGGATGCGAGTCAACCATATTTCGTGTGTATGCTAATTCTCAACCAGTTAGCATCAAAAACTCATTTAAGAAACATTGTAACAGTGAAACCGTTCCCTGAAATGGGTTACTTACTTGATCCTCTTCGTCCCGTGTGAGACATAAGGCCGCTACTAGCTCTCTCCATCGAGGTCTGTCCTGAGCTGTGAACTGAGCTTCTCCCCATTAGAGAGCTCCATTTCATCCAGCTCGGCTGCCACTGTCCGCCGCCATGTTGTTCTTGGTCTGCCTCGTTTGTGCTCGCCTGGTGGTGTCCAACGTAAAGCCAATTCAGGTATCCTTTCCCGAGGCCTCCTGAGTACGTGTCCCAGCCATCTTAATCGGCGTGTCTTAATCGTCCGAGATACGTTGTTAGATCGGAACTTTTGGTACAGGTTCCTATTTGAGATGGTACTGGACCAGTAGATGTTACAGATCTTCCAAAGGAAACTGTTATTGAAGGCATGTAACTCGCTCACGCCTACTTTCACTATTCTCCAACATCCGGAGCCGTACAGAAGCACCGATTTAACGTTGTAAAGTTTGATCTTCGTTCTGAGGCTGAGCTGTTTAGACTTCCAGACGGTTCTGAGTCTGCTAAATATGCTAACCCGTTTCATACTAGCTGAAATGGGTTAGCGCATTTTAAACTGTTAAATGCATGTTTTCTGAAATACAGTGTTAAAAAATAAACGGTCGTCGTGTCATCAGGAAAAAGGTGTTGACCGAATACACAAACACAAACATCTCAAAAAATGTGAAATATCTGGAGTATGAAAGAGTTTATAAACCAAACGGTAAATCTGCTGAGCACATTTTTGGAGTCTAAACACACACACACATACACACACACACACACACACACACACACGCATCCTGAGTGCTGAAATAGGCCACTTTGCGCTGCGGTCCTCACGATGCCTGGAAGACATTCAGCTACCTCAAAATACAATGGAGCCGAGTTTAGGAAACAAGCTCCGGAATAAGACATCCTTCCTGTTGGACATGTGCGAGTGTCGCCTCAGAGCACGGAGCACGGAGGAGGCAGATTTACAGTGTGTGTAGGAGTGAGACAGCTAGAAAGACAGAAGACAGACAGGAGATTCTCATTCACACTTAAATCTGCTTCATAAGCTTGATGTTGTAACATCACCAGATCCACAGTCTGGGCTTTCAATCCAAAACGAGCTCCACATTCACACTGATTAAAGTCACCTGTGTGTAGTTCGCACTTCCGAGGTTACCAGAGATGGAGTTTTTCATTAGTGTCTAGTCCACCACATTTAAACACAAACAATTACATTAAAACCTGAAATAAGAGGGATAGAGAATGCGGACTGAAGAAGGAAATAGCTCGACAACGCCCCCACCCCCCCCGGGATATTATTACAGCTACTACCCTAAAGTTAATCAGTTAAAAAGTGTTTTATTCCTCTTATACCACAGCAACTTTCCAGCAATTACAATTTTTACTTCGTAAATAACAACGTAATTTAAAAAAAATTTTTTTTTTTTTACCTGTTTCTAGTTACATTTAACGCTGTGGAATGTCTGTGAAACAGGTGAGATCCTGTTCTCACGTACGTACGTTATAGCAGCTCTAAACAGTCGTTCCCTCGTCAGCCCTCTCGCTTTATTCTCTCTCTCTTGAAGTTAATAAGACAAAAAAAATGTACACGCGTTTACAAACCCGTTTCTGGAGCACCTGCCAAACACGTCGCACGTGAACGAGCTGTTACTATAGAAACCACCGCTCTACTGTCAGGGCTGCTGTTCTAGACGACGAATCAGAATCCAGAACTCTACAGCATGTGGTAGAAAAGTACAAAAGGGAAAAAAAAAAACCCCAAATGTTTCTTTCTCCCTCTTTGCTTCTCTCGTGCCTGCACGTGCACATTCCATGCGTTTATCTGCATGTAAATTATTATAATAAACTCTAAGTAAGAAACAACTGGGCAATTTAAGTTCCAGAAATAGCGGCGTAATTAAAATCAGCAGCGCAACGTGGTGATTATGGAGCAGGTCACGTCGAGGACAGACGGACGGCCGGACGGACGCGGCGCCGTCTCCTCCTGACCGAGACCATTACAGCATTCGCTGCTTTTCATACCGTGACATACACGCCACACACACTTTATACAGTTCACTTCTAATGTGGAGGCTGGATTTACTACAGCCAAGTAAACACACACACACACACACACACATTCACACGCACAGAGCCAACCAGAAGCCATGATGACCCTCAACACCCACAAGCTCCATTATACACCACCCAGTGTGTGTGTGTGTGTGTGTGTGTAGCAACGTGTATGCCACTATCTCTTTATACTTTACAATGCCAATATTTCCAACACTGACAGTCACAGTCTCCACGGAGACACGTACGTAGGTCACATGCATGTTTGAAAACACAAGACATATGAGTCATACATGTGTGAACCTGTCACTCAATTCTCTCTCTCTATCTCACACACACACACACACACACACACACACACACACACACACACTCCCTCTCATCTCAGCCTATCTGATTAGTTGCTAAGGCTTTATCCAGCCGGTGATTTCCCCCCAGTCTGAATGAGAAAGGCGTTGGAGAGGAGAGAAAGCCCTGCGTTCCTTCACCCCCACATTTCCATATGAACGCCATTAAACGGCTTTTCCAACACTGATGCCTTTCTCTCGTGCCTCACGCTTTCACTTTTCCCTAAACAGGGGGTCGCCTTCCACTGGAGCACACTACACACAGCCCTTAGGATCAACAGTGGACAAATCATAATTATATTACGTCCCACGTAGCACTCTGACATGTGATTTAGCCCTGTTGTATACAACACCTCGCTTAAATATTCATCCCGCCTTTTGTAATGTCACAACCGGGAACCGAATTACATTTCATTTGGATTTGATCTTAGAAATCGACACGAAGCTAATGTGCTGCTACCAGCACCATGCTTCATGCTTCATCCCAGTGGGGGGATGGTGTTCTCAGGCTGTTGAGCAGTGTTGGGTTTCCGCCAGACGTAACGCTTCACGCCGACTCGAAATAGTTCCGTTTTGCTCTCGTCAGACCAGAGGACTTTTACTCTTGGCCTCAAGTGCTTCTATGACTAATCCCCTTTTTATCCACTCACTGACTTGCGGTGGATGGTCTCCTCTAGGGAGCTGAATTGCAAATAGCTCACTACTGGACATATTCACTATGTAGTAGATTAAAATACCGTGCTGAATCCTTTATAACTCATATAATGCACTACATAGAGTGTATCATAGAGTGTATATTATATCATATATTCATAATTTCCGACAATTGGACATCTAATGCGCTACACAAGGTGCACATGGCCTTATTTTTTATAATATATTTGTATTGCACTTACACTGTACATGTTCTCAGAGTGTTGAGACCTATTTTATATGTAGTGTACTTATAGAGGGAGTAGCGTGGCCCAGAATACAGTACATGCCATAGCAAGCAGAAACCCAAATGTGGTGTAAACATGGCGGTCAAAAAGTGTACAACTTACACCCTGAAATCCATAAACAATTGCTTGATGTTGTTTATATGTACTACATAGTAGGTAGAAGTTCTTCTGTATTGTATTTAGACAACATGTTGAGGTTTTACTTACAAATAGCTCCTTATTAGACATAACGCAGGTGGTAAGTCTTTAAGCTGTATACCCTATGTAGTGCACTAATATAAGGAGTTGGGGTTTGAATTACAAATACTGGCCTTACAGTGCCTAGACTTGTTATAGCACATGTAGTGGTCTTTAAAGGGGTAGTGGTGGGGCAGTGGTCGAAGGCTCTGGGTTACTGATCAGAAGGTCAGGAGTTCACGCCCCGGCACTGCCAAGCTGCCACTGTTGGGCCCTTGAGCGAGGCCCTTTAACCCTCTCTGCTCAGCTGTATAAATGAGATAGATGTAAGTCGCTCTGGATAAGGCCGTCTGCCAAATGCCGTAACTGTAATGTAATGTAATCCCTGCTAAAATGACTAAGTAATGCTCATTTACTTAGTTTAGTATACTTGGTACACTAATGATATCGTGCACTACGTAGTCAGCACGCTGCACATTTAAGATGTGAGATGTAACACCCGGTCACATACCCAAGTTTATTCCCTTTTGAATTCCATAAAAATGTTTCTTACTGGATTTTGTCTCATACTATAAAGCATGTAGATGCTCTTGTGCAGTGTATTTAAAAAGGATGTTGGACGTTTACTTACAAATTATAGACTCGCTATGAGAAAGATTAAAAATCGCACTTCTTTGGGCGTAAAGTCTGATTATGCACTACGCGTATGGAATCGTGAGCTCGACCCCTTGTAAAATCCGTAAAAATGGCTCCCCGTGTACTTCACGTTATGCCCACGACCTTAAATAACGTACTTCCAGATGAAGGCCACGACACTGAAGACTTGCAAAAAAGCATTGATGAAATAGTTTTTGGTGTAAAAGATACATAATACACGGTAACATGCATATATTAAACGTTCGGTACAATGCGAATGATTAACAAAAAAAAAAAAAAAAGGTGAAATTGCACAATGAAGTTGGAGTCCTGCTAGCGGTGTCTTTAAGACCGCAGGGATATGTTTGCGATCGCAGATCTCCTTGAAACGTCCCGTGCAGATCGTTTTCTTTGTTCTTCTTTACAAAATTTTGAGGGAAAATTGAAGTGGAGTAAGAAAGAAAGCTAAGTGCATCCTGTATTAATACTGGCTCCTGAGCTTGTTCCATCATCACAAGCTGCCGTCTCCAAACGTAAGGAGTAATATATTAATATATATAAAGCTTATATTTATATGCATAAAAAATGTGTCCTCGAGGCATAAGAGTTCATAAAATGTCTTTATACAGTATGTATGTATACAGTTCTCATACAAAATGGGCTTCCCGGTTCTCAAAGTCCTGCATGTGTCTCGCTCGCAGTCTGGGGTAAACGGGTTTGGTCTGGATTTGGCTGAGCTGAGGGTCTTGAGCAGGATCTTCGTCCACGGAGACCTCCGGGCTGAACTCTTCCTCGTCTACTCCTTCCTCCACCTCATCGTCCTCGTCGTCCTCGTCCTCATCCTCGATGCTGTTAGTGTTCGTCACGTCCGCTTTCGTCGTGGCACTGTCGTCCTCGAATGTTTTTTCTGATAATGTCTGCTCTTGCGTCACCGCTCGATCCAGGGCTAACGTTTTGTCCCGGTTCCCTGGCGGTTTGTAGAACGTCCCCGGTGGAGGCTGAAGGGTGCGAGGGGGTCTGAACGCATTTTGGACACGGCTAAAGTCGACCACGTCTGTCTTGCTAGTGCTAGTGCTACTGCTAGTGCTGTTACACAGCGGTGTGGAGGCGGACGGAAGCGTAACGCGACTTATTTCCGCCTCTACAGGAAGTTTGGCCATGATCATGGCCGTACGAGGAGTGATGCCGTAGTGTTTGTATTGTTTATCCCACCTCCTGCGCAGCGTATGCGTGTCTATATACGTGCTCCTGTAATGGTTAGCGGCTCTGCCTTTGGGCTTCTCCTCTTCAGAAACCTCTTCGATGGCAGGGTCGTGACCTTTCACCACCGCGGGGTCAGAGGCGGAGTTGCGGGCATTCAGGAGCCGCTCAGGAGGCATGCTCACGGGGCGTGAACTCGGTTTGGGACGTGGCCGAAGCTGCACTCGGCTGACGTGGTTCTGCCGGATCAGTCGGGGTGAGTTCCGCACTTCAGGGGCGCTCGAGGACAGCACACCGTTCATGTTCACCGTCTCGGCTAAAAGAAAATGAGCAGAAGATTAGCACTGTGGTGACATACAAAATGGCTTCCTACGCGATATTTAGTGCACTACACAGGGTGTTTATTAGCAATGAACCCTGTTCTCTTTAGTGGAACTCGACTTTATTATCATTAATACTGACCCGGAGCAAAATCCGTCTCATCAGACATTGCTTTCACCTCTTTCACTTCCTCCAGCAGGTGTGTAGAGGGAATCACAGACGAGTGCCTTTTATAGGCCTTAGCACTGTGATGCTGCGGAAATAAAAACACACAATCCAGCCTGTCAGTCTCACAAGCGCGACAAGAGTAACAGAAAAACAGCACAAGATATGCTTATCTTCAGAACGGCATCGCCCTCAGTGCTAATGAAGGGGCGTGGCCTGTGTGTGTCAGTCACAGTGAAGGAGGTGTGACCTACATCGGTCAGTCCTAGTGGATGAGGCGTGGCCTATGTGTGTCAGTCCCAGTGAAGGAGGCGTGGCCTATGTGTGTCAGTCCCAGTGAAGGAGGCGTGGCCTATGTATGTCAGTCCCAGTGAAGGAGGCAGGGCCTCTGTTTCTCTTAGTCTTAGTAAAGTAGGCATGGCCTCTGTGCCTCAGACCCAGTGAAGGAGGCGTGGCCTCTGTGTCTGTTAGTCTTAGTAAGGGAGGTGTGGCCTCTGTGTCTGTAGTCTCAGTGAAGGAGGCGTGGCCTCTGTGTTTATTACTCCCAATGAAGGAGGTGTGCTTTCTGTGCCAGTCAGTAAAGGAGGTGTGGGATTTGTTTATGCCAAAGCGAAAACATTCCCAATATTGTGCATTTTTAAATTGCTACGAAATAATATTTTCTACATGAAACTTTATTTGCCCTATTGGCTAATTCTGCAGTTTTAACCATGTCTCAAGTAACTCTTGCATTTGTCATCTTTGAAACTATATTTGCTCTCGTAAGTAAAGTCCACGCACCTCTTTAATGTCCACCAGGGACCTGGAGTGACGGTTCAGGCGCTGTTCCTTCTCCTGAGGGGGGAAGCGGGATTTGACGGGCAGGGGTGAGCTCTCGTCCATGGGGCTGAGCGGAGAATCGAAGATTAGCTCGTAATGCCTGACGAGCAGCTCGACGATCAGCGCCTGGTACGGATAATCCACCAGTGACGAGAGCGACACCTCGGCGTCCGTCTGCCGCGGCTTGATCAGCGTCGGGCCGAAGATGATGCCGAGGTTACTGGCGGTCATTTTGTTCTCCTCCGCTTTCTCGGTTACTCTGGACAACACAAGACGTAAATCAGTTAAAGGTGTAAACGAGCGATTACATAAATAAATACATAAACAAGCAAATCACTAATAAAGATAAGTGTGTGTGTAATAGAGGACGTGTTGAGAGGTGTGTGCGCTCACCTGTGCAGGTGCTGCATGAGGAACTGCAGGGTTTTGTGATGCGCAGCAGGCAGCTGCCTCAGCAGGTCTTTCATTTTGAAGAGGACGCGTTTGAGCTCGACGCTGATCTGGGGAGCGTCGGAGGCGGAGCCGCTGCGAGATGCCTCCACCTCCTCCATGATGATGCTCTGACTCTCCTTCGCCAGGCCGATGAAGTCGTTATAGTAGCGGAAGAGGATGAGAGGCTCGGGAAGCTGACGGGAGAACATGTTTATTTCTCACTGCACTTATTTAGAGTTAAAAAAAAAAAAAGCAGTGCGACATATAAAGACACGGGGTAGGTCTTCGTGTCGTGTACTTACATACACTGTTATATAGTTAAGAGCAAAAGTTTGCACCCCCGTGGCTTCTGAACGGAAAACCGAGTCTTTACAGTCTGAGCACTAGCAGGTGTGCGGTGTGGAGGTTTACCTGTCGCAGGTAGAGTTTGAGCACGTTGCTGATGTCGTGAGGATACAGTTCTGACAGCTCCACCAAATCTTTCCCATTCTCAAAGGCCTGGCACAGCTTCTCCACACGCGACTTGGCGCCGTTCACCCTGTAGATTCCCTACAAAGTCCGACCCAAACCCACAGCGTGTAAACACGTGTCCTGTATGATTCCTACAGGAGAAAACGTAGGGAGGTAAACACGAGTGTACCTTAATACCCAGGGCCCTGTTCTCAATCTCCGAAGTGCACTTCTTGATGATGAAGGGGATTCCGTCAGGGCTGTTTCTCGCAGCCTGGGCGAAGTCCACAGCGAACAAGTGCAGCTTCCCCTGCAGCTTCTTATGACCACACTGGATGGCCAACGTCTCTAAACACTTCTTATGGCAGGCCAGAGAGCACTGAGAGAGAGAGAGAGAGAGAGAGAGAGAGAGAGAGAGAGAGAGAGAGCGAGAGAGACAGGACATCATTTAAACACGAAGACCAGCTGGGTCGACGTTAACACGTATAATCCGGGAGAAGCCCTTTGTTAAACAGACGTGCTCACCTCCTCACACTCGGCACCGTGAAACACCACCAGGCTGTCGCATTCCCTGCACTTAGATGGAGCACGCAGCTTTCGCAGCTTGTGGGTCTGCGCCGCCTTCGACATCTGCGTGTTCCGGAAAGGTCCGGGAGAACTCGCCGTCTCCGTCACCATCTCGCTCAAACCTACACCCCGAGAACAAACCTTTAGCCCTGCTGGAGCTACAAACAGGTCGACGGCGAAGCGCAGTGGCTCGTCGACATGCTTAGCATTTTATTAACATTCTAGACATTCTGTTACTTTACAACACAAAGCAGTAACTAAAGACACGGCTCGAGGGGACCGCCGTCTCACAGGATTTCAGGCTTTCAACTCAGAGTAATAAATCAAAAATATCTCCACTGTGAAAGATAATACGACTTTTATTCCACTTCCGCCTGATATCAGTAGCTGCGTTTACATGGACAACAATAATCCACTCTTAATCCGATTAAGACCGTACTCTGATTAAGAAACTACAAATTTTTACTTACCTTAATCTGATTAAGGTCATAATCGAAGTAAGCGATAATCTAATTAAGACAGGTGGAGTACTCCTGTTTTAGTCGCATTATGGACGTGTAGTAGTGACGTGTAAACACCTTAATCACACTATGAACGTCGTGTGGGAGTTTTCACCGCATTTTGCGACAGGACACGATCTCACACGGCAGTTTTACGTTTTACGGCGAGCAAGAGAGTTCGGCTGTGTCCCAATTCGCATACTTTCCTACTATAGGCCGGTAGTGGGGAAAAATACATGTATCTCGGCTACTATATAGACGGTAAGTACGCGATTTGGGACACACCCACCGCTTCAAGCAGTCGTCTATTAGCACGTACAGCATGAGAAATAATTAACCGCACTTAAAGCGTTCGTAAAAAATAAATAAATAAAAACACCCAAAACTGTATACGGTACCATAACGAAGACGGACTGTGTGTTCATACGTGAAACTCTGGAGGGACGTCGGATGGCGTGGCGCGGTGACGTAATGACGCTGCTGTTAATCTGATTATGTTCTATAACGTGTAAAACGGGATCATGACAGGAGTATTCTAAAAGCGACTCATGTGAACACCTTAATCACATTATTATCTTACTCAGAGTAAGCTCAATAATCAGATTACTGCTGTCCATGTAAACGTAGTCACTGTTTCTGTTTTATTGGACTGTCACGTGATTATTTAACACTCCATCTGTTCAGACACGGTTATGCTACGTGTAAGCACTCGTACGGTGTTCATTTTCATTTCAGAGACTGGAGAATCAGAGTGTATTACCCAGAATGCACTGCAAGCATTTTGGGGAAGAGCTTTTGGGGGATGTCCTCACAATGGTTTTGTATTGCTATTATTAAATGATGAAATTATAATTATTATTAAATCAAGGGACGATGCTACAGGTAGAGATGATGATTGTTTTTTTTTTTTGTTTTTTTTAGCAATGTCAATACATTTTCATGAAAACGTATGAATATAATATACACTGGGTTTTTCGAGTGAAAACCTGGAACGTTTCCAGACGACCTGCCTTCGTGATACTGTACATGTTCATCCCTGGTTTAGAAAGAAATCATTGCATTGTGGAAAATATCGATCTTTGTCAAATTTACAACAAACAACGGTTAAACAGACGTTTCTGTGAAACTCTCTCCCCTCAGAGTGTCCACAGACTCGATTCTTTTAGTTGAAATAAAATCCAAAGTAATATATAAAAACAAAAATATTTAAATTAAGATCATTAAAATGAGCAAAGATTAATCACGATATCTATTGTGTCCGTCCGTCCCGTCACTTCGTTTACATTTATTACTTGTCTTAAAGTTGGGACGTTACCGTTATCGGAAGGCGAAGGCGGCTCTCTCTCGTCCAGGTCGTCCGCTGAAGACATCGTCCCAGTGGACGGGGTTCTGGGAAGCCTCCTTTTAAAATCCCCTAAAGCACGACAGAAAAGTACAGCTATGAGCTTCATGACTACCACACTGTCCATGCAGTGTAGATTCCTGCTCCCCGAGCCGTCCTGCTTTCAGTTCGAGCTCTCCCCGTTCTCCAAACTACACTCGAGCTACATTGGATCGGATCGGATCTGATCTGAAGTGGAAACTCCCAGCCTCTGCCTTTAAGAGCTTCCGGAGAAGTGCGTACATGTGAGGACTCATGAACTGCGACCTGACCCGAGTCCCGCCCGAAACTCGTTCACACCGATCGGCCTCGGCTACTCTCTAACACTGCTAACGACACACACACGCACACACACGCACACACACACACACTACTCATTCACGACTTTTATCTGAACTGCTCGATATTTAACACCTACAACACAATGAATCACAGATTTTCTAATGAGGTAGTGATAATGTTATGGAAATGCAGGTCACGCATCAGCAGTTGACTGGGGGAGTGGGCGGAGCATGACGAGCTGGGGGCATTGTAAATTTGCATATTCAAGTCAAGTCAAGTGGCTTTTATTTTCATTTCAACCATATACAGCGGGTACAGTACACAGTGAAACCAAACCACGTTCCTCTAGCACCGTGGAGCTACGTAAACAGCGCTACGTATTCTGGGGAAAGATCTGTCGCCCTGTCATAATTCTCCAATTTCATTCCGACGTTATTTTGTGGGATTTGTTTAATCGTTAAAAAAAAAAAAGGCCTAACTTTTATGTGAGTAATGTTATAAATCCTGTGCTCATTATAACGCATTATAACATGTTACATGAGACACAATACCTTACAGTTCCTAAGAAGAACCGATATGAATATCCGTAAGCGTTTATAGTCGCGTCGGTTTATAAAACTCATTATGATATCCGTGCAGAACAACGGCGTAGACGCTGATGCTGTAATGCATTATAACACGAGGGTCGACTTCTTATCTGTACTGCAATTCATCATACAACCCCGATTCCAAAAAAGTTGGGACGCTCTGTTCTCGTGGTAAATGAGAAGAGAATGCGATGATTTGCGAATCTCATAAACCCGTACGTTATTCCCAACAGAACACAGATCAAACGTTTCAACTGGGAAATGGTACCGCTTTAAGAAAAAGAAGAAGAAAAAAAAGGTCATTTTGAATTTGATGGCCGTAACACGTCTCAAAACAGTTGGGACGGGGGCAGGAAAAGGCGGGAAAAGTAAGTGTTGGTGAAAAGAAACAGCCGGGGGTTAATCGGGAGCAGGTCAGTAACGTGATTAGGTATAAAAAGAGGATCTTGGAGCATACACGCTTGTTTTCTCTTAGTGTACTCAAGGGTTTATATTATTTTTAACACATAATGGAGCATTATATATCGTATACAATGCTTTATAATCTCCAGCAAGAATCTGCATACATGTTCATAAATACTTATTAATTGTGTATGTATATAACTTCATAACGTCACTTTATCCAAGAGATTATAATATGTGTTCAGAGAAACCCTGGAGACACTAATACTACACTATAATGCATTATAATGCAGGCTCTGCTATAGTATCTATATTACTGGTTATAATGCACTATAAAAGAGTCTCTGCTATATTATCTGTACAGCTAGGGTCTTAATTTTATAGCTATTAATTATAATGCACTATAACGCAGGCTCTGCTATAGCGCCTGCACTGTTAGTTATAATGCATTTTAACCCAGGACGTGTTCTAGTATCAGGACTTCGAGTTAAACTGCATCATAACACAGGCCGTGCTGTACCATCTGTACTGACAGTTCTCATAACATCGTGGTTGTAATTAACATTAAAGCTCATTATTTTAATGAAATGAAACTGATTTCTGGTTAAATCTGTCACTCATAATTTTAAAAAAAATAAATAAAATAAAAAATCAAGGTAGCAGGGGTTTACCTGGAAAAGGGGAATCATTTGCATATTCATGATAACATCTGGACGATTCGATAAAAACGTTTCTGTGTCGTGCCATTTCTCTGTCATCCATCATACCCAAGAGTTTATTAAAGCAGAATGACTACGGGCAAGACACGGTGACGTGAACGTGATTATTTATGAGCGCGGCTACAGGCGAGGGCGTAGATTTCTCAGGGCATTGTGGGAAAAGAATGCGGAAGAGGCTGTTACTTATCTGGTTATCATCACCGGGCTGTGATGGAAGTGGCATCACTCAGAGTGAAGGTTTCCTGAGGTGATTAGCCTGGGGCATTGTCCATATACAAGATTAAAGTCAAGCTTTAAATGTGTGTGTGTGTGTGTGTGTGTGTGTGTTACCTGGACTAGCAGTAGGTGAGTCCATTGAGCGAGACTCACTGCTGCCCCCGGCACTCTCTGAGTCGCTGCACATGCCCCCTCCCTGACCCGACGTAGTCCAGGGTTTGAATGGAACCTGGATCCGGAGAGCTGAAAACACACACACACACACACACACACACACACACACACACACACACAATGCGAATGGTGTTTATGAGACTGACATTCATTAGCATGTTGAATCCACACTTCAAACACACGGTAATTAGCAGAGTTAATCACCGTGGAATGACGCTACACATCCTCACACGGATGTTAATCTTCCGCTGGCGTTGACGAGCGCAGTGATTATACCGGGATTAAACTCATCAACTGAGAGGCGAGCTCAGACAGATGAACGCCGCTAATTTTCTGAGACGAGAGGAAGGCAGGAAGGCAGGAAGCAGGCTGGAGGTGACGTGACCCGAACCATTTTGGAATTTAAAAGAAGTAAAGTTCGCTGAAAGAGACGTCTCTAAAAATAAGAAGTCTGTTTAGAAAGAGAGAAGGACCTGGGATCGCTGTACAGGCGATAGAGCTGAGGCAGAGCAGCGCTTCCTCTTTCGCAGGAGGAAACTGAGGATTTTTATTTTCGCCGGAATTCATTTCAGTGGAGAAATTCGTCTCGGGAAATGCCGTTCTTTTAAAATCTCACGTTTCTGAAGAAACGGCTTTGAAAATGAATTCAGCCGTCCGTTAGCGCATCATGTGACAGACAATATGGGAGGGGGCGGAGCATGTACAGTTGGGGGCTTTTGAAATTTGCATATTCGTAGAATCTTCATTTTTTAATTCAATTTTTTTTTTATTTTAGTGCAGACGCTTTCCTGCTAATTGACATTTTTTTTCTGAAATTTATTATTAAACATAGAAAAAAATATATGAAAAAAGCAGTAACACTCTAAATCCTTTTTATCATTCATTATAACGCATTATAACATGTCATGTAGCACAGAGTAATTTCTCAGTCCTAGCAAGACCCTGTATACATGTTCATAACTATGTAGGGTTATGTAAGTATAAATAACACGTTATACAGTATCTGTTCAGAATCACTGTAAACACTCGCTATAATGCATCATAACACGCGCGTCTATCCTGCTAGTTATAATGCATCATAACACACGCGTCTATCCTGCTGGTTATAATGCATCATAACACGCGTGTCTATCCTGCTGGTTATAATGCATCATAACACGCGCGTCTATCCTGCTAGTTATAATGCATCATAACACGCGTGTCTATCCTGCTGGTTATAATGCATCATAACACACGCGTCTATCCTGCTGGTTATAATGCTATCCTGCTGGTTATAATGCATCATAACACGCGCGTCTATCCTGCTGGTTATAATGCATCATAACACACGCATCTATCCTGCTAGTTATAATGCATCATAAGACGCGCGTCTATCCTGCTAGTTATAA
Source organism: Ictalurus punctatus (assembly GCF_001660625.3). Taxonomy (NCBI): domain Eukaryota; kingdom Metazoa; phylum Chordata; class Actinopteri; order Siluriformes; family Ictaluridae; genus Ictalurus; species Ictalurus punctatus. The sequence goes on from NC_030416.2 coordinate 36,671,813, forward strand.
TGCATCATAAGACGCGCGTCTATCCTGCTAGTTATAATGCATCATAACACGCGCGTCTATCCTGCTAGTTATAATGCATCATAACACACGCGTCTATCCTGCTAGTTATAAAGCATCATAACACACGCATCTATCCTGCTGGTTATAATGCATCATAACACACGTGTCTATCCTGCTGGTTATAATGCATCATAACACACGCGTCTATCCTGCTAGTTATAACGCATCATAACACACGCGTCTATCCTGCTGGTTATAATGCATCATAACACGCGCGTCTATCCTGCTGGTTATAATGCATCATAACACACGCGTCTATCCTGCTGGTTATAATGCATCATAAGACGCGCGTCTATCCTGCTAGTTATAATGCATCATAACACGCGCGTCTATCCTGCTGGTTATAATGCATCATAACACACGTGTCTATCCTGCTGGTTATAATGCATCATAACACACGCGTCTATCCTGCTAGTTATAACGCATCATAACACACGCGTCTATCCTGCTGGTTATAATGCATCATAACACGCGCGTCTATCCTGCTGGTTATAATGCATCATAACACACGCGTCTATCCTGCTGGTTATAATGCATCATAAGACGCGCGTCTATCCTGCTAGTTATAATGCATCATAACACGTGCGTCTATCCTGCTAGTAATAATGCATCATAACACGCAGTTCTGTACTCTCTGTAAATTTCTAGTTATAATGCATTATAACACACACACCCAGTTATTCAAATTGTATTCAAGTGCTTACTGAAAGTATATAACACATGACAGAGCGTTATAACAGGTCATTACAGGCTAAGTGAGTTTTCTTGGAAATGTTTAGGAACATTACTGTGACTCTCTGGGAGTGTTACCTTTTAAGGAGTTTTGTGGGCGTGGCTAAATGTAAATGTGCCGTGAACGGTCATGTACAGCCGATTAGAAGTAAAATTATGAAACCTTGGGAAAACTAGTGTGAATTTTTATCTCCCGTGCAAACATTTACACACAGCTTTACTAACTAATGAATATAAGAGTGCACTGTTGTGATAAATCTGAAAACAGGGTTGTACTCATCACCCCAGAAATCAGTCACTCTCTTTCCACTCTTTCTTTCTCTCCACCTTCTCTTTTGTCTGACCTGAAAGGGCTAATGTAGCTGTTGAACACCTGCCCCGCCCCCTTTCTCAAGCCCCCCCCCACCTCCTCCCCCCACCACACAAACACCTCCCTCAGTATCTGGAGTGATTAGTCAGAGGAATGGCTCGTGTGAGAACGAGAGAGTGTGCGTGTGACGAAGTGCATGTACACCAGGAGTCAGGGGTCAGAGGTCACAGCATACTTGAGAAAATAACACACTTTCTGTCATGTAGTTGTGAGCATTTGAGGAGGAACGATAACGTCCCACACTCTGCGAGCAGCAGGTAACGTCGAAGCGAAGTATTTTTCATAAGTATTTATCAACAAGAGAACGAACGCAGAACGACAGACTCCCGTTTCAGCTGATTTCCTGCGACGCCGCAGGTTTCCTGCACACGCTTTTATTATTCGCCACTGTTTCTGTTTCTACACTTTCATCACTACAGAGGAACGCCTCCCCATTCCTCATCTGGAACAGTTTTGTTTCACAATATTTGCATAATTTTACACAGTATATACGATAGGTTTACATAGTATATAGTATTCCCTGGAATTATTGGCACCCTATAAAAAAGAAAACATTATGTATATTAATTAAAAATCTCCAATCAAACAATAGAAGAAGTTTATCTTTGAAAATTTTCGGAATTTAAATATATATATATATATATAATGGCAAAATTATTATTACCTTTTATTGAATTTTTAAGGAAAATCAAATGCAAAATATAAATAATTTTTATTTAAATAATATATATATATATATATATATATATATATATATATATATATATATATATATATATATTTAAATATACCTATAAAATATATTTTATAGACATAGCTATGAAAATATTTGAAAAATACACGTGCCAACATATCAACAATCTTAGGGAATATTTTAAATAAATGCAAACAAATTATTATATTTAAAAGAAACTTGCTGAGTGAAAAAGTTGAAATAAATCTCTACACTGTCCCTCCTTGTTTAAATTCAACATCATTTATCGCATAATTTTAATATGATCATTTTTTGCATATTTTAGGCAATATTTCTGGAATGCACTGTGCACTGTAATATTTCGACACTACATTATATATTATGACGATATTAGTGAGGTGTGTAATAAACAGTGTGATGTGAATGTTGACAAGGGACTCTGCTGGACGGATCTCGGAGACGCGGAGATGTTGAGATGTTGTACTGAATGCCGTGGGAGTGTTTGGGGGCTGCTGTTACCCTGGATGTCGGTGCTGCTGTGCGAGCGTCTCTCTGCGATTTTGCCCGTGCGGTTCGGAGCCGGAGCGTCCACCTCGTCCAAGCTCAGACAGTCTGCGGAGGCGATGGACACCTGAGACGACAGACTGGTGCTAATCGACCTCTTAGTGAGAGGGGACCTGCGGGACGGAGCCAGAACACACAACACGTTCACGAGCAGGTGACGACGGGTCACTACAACACTGCTGTACCGAACAGACGCTGAGAGGAAGAGTCCGCAACGCCGAAGGTAAACTTACAGCTGCTTTTCCTGTTTCCATATGTGTGTGTGTGTGTGTGTGTGTGTGTGTGTGTGTGTGTGTAGTAAAGGGGTCAGTGTGAGTGTCAAAGCTTCAGTCTGAGCTGAGAGAGAAACACACAGAGACAACAGCTGGATATAAAACCCTCTGATTCATTATTTTACTTCCTGTACATGCACAGCTGTACAAATACACAACTCTCTCTCTCTCTCTCTGTCTCTCTCTCTCTTTCTCTGTAGCTCTGTCTCTGTCTGTCTCTCTCTGTCTGTCTCTCTCTCTCTTTCTCTGTAGCTCTGTCTCTGTCTGTCTCTCTCTGTCTGTCTCTCTCTCTCTTTCTCTGTAGCTCTGTCTCTGTCTGTCTCTCTCTGTCTGTCTCTCTCTCTCTTTCTCTGTAGCTCTGTCTCTGTCTGTCTCTCTCTGTCTGTCTCTCTCTCTCTTTCTCTGTAGCTCTGTCTCTGTCTGTCTCTCTCTGTCTGTCTGTCTGTCTCTGTCTCTGTCCATCTCTGCCTCTCTGTCTGTTTCTCTTTCTCTCTCTGTCGCTCTCTGCCTCTCTTTCTCGGTCTGTCTGTCTGTCTCTCTTTCTCTGTCTGTCTCTCTCTGTCTCTGTCGCTTTCTCTGTCTCTATCCATCTCTGCCTCTCTGTCTGTTTCTCTTTCTCTCTCTGTCTGTCTGTCTCTCTTTCTCTATCACTCTCGCTGTCTGTGTGCCTCTCTCTCTTTGTCTCTCTCAGCCAGCAGTTGAGGAAAAGCACACCCTCTCCCTGTCTCTCTCATGTATCTGTCTCTCGGTCTCTTTCTCTCTGATTTTCTCTCCCTCTCTCTCTTCTTCTCCTCATTAAACAGCAGCTCTCGTCTCACTCCATCTCTTTCTCTCTCATCCTGGTTTTCTCTTTCAGGTGTAAAACATAACTCTGCCTCTCCCTGACTTTCTCTTATCACTCTTCACCTCTCTCGTCCAGCACCTGAGTAAAACCTCCCTCTCTCTCTCTCTCTCTCTCCTAACAACTCTTCCTTTCTTTCTCTCTCTCACTTCTCTTCTTTCAATTAAACATCAACACCTGTCTCACTCCAATCTCTTACTACTTTCTCTCATCTCCGTCTTTTAAATTTGAGTAAAATGAGTAAAAGAACATCTCTCTCTCTCTCTCTCCCGCTCTCTCCCTCTGTCTCTCTGTCTATCTCTATATCTTTCTGTAAATTTAGCCTCAGTGTTTTCCTCAGTATGAGCCTCAGGGCATTTACACAGTTGTGTTATACAGTATCTCTTGCGAAATCATCCTTTCCTCCACCCCCCCCCCCCCCTCTCTCTCTCCCCTCTCTCTCTCTCCCCTCTCTCTATCCCCTCTCTCTATCTCATTATTTCTAGGACGTGTAAGGAAGTGGTGTATGGTCTCAGAGTGCCACTCTGTGTGTATTTCAGTGCCTCGGCTCGTGGGCGCGGTGCGGATCCGGCCGTGTGAGGAACTACGAGTGCGGCTCCCCGATTCGGTTGTGAACTCGTCCACTTCCTGTTTTCCTCACAAACCGTGACATTATACACAAAAGAACTGAACCTGCCGTTGCGATTCCTTGGCACTGCGCACGGAAAGAGACGGCGTGTTTGGTCTTGTGCGCTGCGTAGCTGTCGTTACGTGGTCTTACCCCGCGCTCCGAGTGCCAGCGACGTCGTAAGAGAACGATTCGACTCGGCTCCTGTCCGGAGTCAGGCTCTTCACGAACTCGGTGTAGCGCTGACCGGGCTCGTACAGCTTCGCACTCTCACACAGGGTCTGGTTGTTCACTGGCAGAGAGACGGCCTGCGCCTGCTGCATCTGGAACCAGTTCACCGTCACCTGGACGACAAAAGAACAACCTAATAAACAGCCGTCGATTCGTTTCCTCTAACAGCAGCGCTGCAGATCACAGCTGGATATTAATGCACCGGTTCTAATACGTTAGCGTTTCTATAGTAACAGCTCGTTCACAGGGACGTGTACAGCAGGCTCTATCTCTATTACATCATGCAAAATCATGGAATAAAACACTCTGGAGCATGCTGTTATAGGAAAATAATCAACTTCAGGGTGGTGACTATGACTGCGCTTCATCACACCACACTGTCTGTGATTATTTTCCTATAACACCACCACACAGTCTGCTATTCCTAACCCATCCGCACTGTATTCCTACTCTAGTCACGTGTGTGTGTGTGTGTGTGTGTGTGTGTGTGTGTGCGCGCAACACTCACCGCTTTAAGGGTCAGGTCACACTGAAAGACGAGAGCGCGGATCTGGGCGAGGATGTCGCTCTTGGCGTTGGCCAGGTCGAGCTTCTTCACACTCACATCAGTGATGCAGTGTCTGTAGTGCTCTCTGGCCTCTTCAGCCTGCCACACACACACACACACACACACACACACACACACACACACACACACACATACATGGTGGTGAGACACACGCACACACACACGCATGCAAACAGGCAACTGAGGCAGCCAACCCACAGACTGGTTCCTATTTTAACTTCCTCTCTGTCTGCCTGTAAACACTCTCTGTGTTTAGAAACAGGAGGATAGGGAACAGTGTGTGTGTGTGTGTGTGTGTGTGTGTGTGTGTGTGTACACACTTTCTGCAGAGCTTCATCTTCCAGTCTGCGTCTCTTCTCCAGCTGCTTTCCCCCTGCTCCGAGCTGCTCCTCCTCGGCTCGGCTGGTGGAGCTGCGCGCTCGCTCGTACTCCTCCTGTCTCTGATCCTTCAACAACCGAGCTTTCTTCAGAGCGCTTTCAGCCTCGTGCTGCACACACACACACACACACACACACACACACACACACATATATATACATCAACACACACATGTACATCAACACACACACACACACACACACACACACGCGCACACACACACACACACACACACACATATATATACATCAACACACACATGTACATCAACACACACACACACACACACACACACACGCGCACACACACACACACAGATATGAGCATGTGGACACATACACCGTGTTCCCGATGATTATGCGAGTGACATACTAGAAGGACTGCAGTAAAATAAAGGTTTAGGTTGTTAGTGTCTTATTTCTCGTATGGTTTTGGATCACTGGACTCGATCTCAGACGGGTCTCTCGCTCTCAGACGGGTCTCTCGCTCTCAGACGGGTCCTTCGCTCTCAGACGGGTCTCTCGCTCTCAGACGGGTCTCTGGATCTCAGACGGGTCTCTCGCTCTCAGACGGGTCTCTCGATCTCAGACGGGTCCTTCGCTCTCAGACGGGTCCCTCGCTCTCAGACGGGTCCCATCGATCTCAGACGGGTCTCTCGCTCTCAGACGGGTCTCTCGCTCTCAGACGGGTCCCTCGCTCTCAGACGGGTCTCTCGCTCTCAGACGGGTCCCTCGCTCTCAGACGGGTCCCTCGCTCTCAGACGGGTCTCTCGCTCTCAGACGGGTCCCTCGCTCTCAGACGGGTCTCTCGCTCTCAGACGGGTCCCTCGCTCTCAGACGGGTCCCTCGCTCTCAGACGGGTCCCTCGCTCTCAGACGGGTCTCTCGCTCTCAGACGGGTCTCTCGATCTCAGACGGGTCTCTCGCTCTCAGACGGGTCCCTCGCTCTCAGACGGGTCCCTCGCTCTCAGACGGGTCTCTCGCTCTCAGACGGGTCTCTGGATCTCAGACGGGTCTGGTCATGCGGTTGCCAGGTGAGCAGAGTTAAAGGGAAGCCGACTTAAAGAGACCGTTCCACGTTATTAAGCAAGTCACAGTTCTCACACAATATGAGGAGATCTCTGAAGATCTGAAGATGAGAAGCATGAAATAGTGCAGGAGGCATGAGAACAGCTGATATCTGGTGAAAAGTGTAGAGAGCTCCTGGGAGTGTGAGAAGACTGGTGAGTGAATCAGAACACGGACGAGTTCGGTCAGATAGAGGAACGGTATTAAGCGCACCTGGTATGGGTTTGAAACGAGTCTATTTGTGTTTATTGTTTGAAATCTGGTCTGTCCATGTGTCTGTGTCGGATTTCTCTTCGGGGTTTATTATAACCCACTGAATGTTTTACACTGCACTCAGCATCTTCATTTCTCTTTATCATCTTCTCAAAATATCAATACAGCTGCTGTCCTCATCACCCACTTAACATCCAGAGTGTAATATCACTGCTGAGGAAAAACCCGCAATCATACTGTCTGTCTGTCTCTCTGTCTGTCTGTCTGTCTCTCTATCTCTCTGTCTGTGTCTCTATCTCTCTGTCTGTCTGTCTCTATCTGTCTGTCTGTCTCTCTATCTGTCTGTCTGTCTCTCTATCTCTCTGTCTGTCTCTCTATCTCTCTGTCTGTGTCTCTATCTCTCTGTCTGTCTGTCTGTCTGTCTCTCTATCTGTCTGTCTGTCTCTCTATCTGTCTGTCTGTCTGTCTCTCTATCTCTCTGTCTGTCTCTCTATCTGTCTGTCTGTCTGTCTCTCTATCTCTCTGTCTGTCTCTCTATCTCTCTGTCTGTCTGTCTCTATCTGTCTGTCTGTCTGTCTCTATCTGTCTGTCTGTGTCTCTCTATCTGTCTGTCTGTGTCTCTATCTCTCTGTCTGTCTCTCTATCTCTCTGTCTGTCTGTCTCTATCTGTCTGTCTGTCTCTCTATCTCTCTGTCTGTCTCTCTATCTCTCTGTTTGTCTGTCTCTATCTGTCTGTCTGTCTGTCTCGATCTGTCTGTCTGTGTCTCTCTATCTGTCTGTCTGTCTCTCTATCTGTCTGTCTGTCTCTCTATCTCTCTGTCTGTCTCTCTATCTCTCTGTCTGTCTGTCTCTATCTCTCTGTCTGTCTCTCTGTCTGTCTGTCTCTCTATCTCTCTGTCTGTCTGTCTCTATCTGTCTGTCTGTGTCTCTATCTCTCTGTCTGTGTCTCTATCTCTCTGTCTGTCTGTCTCTATCTGTCTGTCTGTGTCTCTCTATCTGTCTGTCTGTGTCTCTCTATCTGTCTGTCTGTGTCTCTCTATCTGTCTGTCTGTGTCTCTATCTCTCTGTCTGTCTGTCTCTATCTGTCTGTCTGTGTCTCTATCTGTCTGTCTGTCTCTCTATCTCTCTGTCTGTCTGTCTCTATCTGTCTGTCTGTGTCTCTCTATCTGTCTGTCTGTGTCTCTCTGTCTGTCTGTCTCTCTCTATCTATCCGTCTGTCTGTGTCTCTCTATCTATCTGTCTGTCTGTGTCTCTCTATCTGTATGTCTGTCTGTATTCCTGTCTGTGTCTCTCTATCTGTCTGTCTGTCTGTGTCTCTCTATCTGTCTGTCTGTCTTTCTGTCTGTGTCTCTCTAACTGTCTGTCTGTGTCTCTCTATCTGTCTGTCTGTATTTCTGTCTGTGTCTCTCTATCTGTATGTTTGTATTTGTCTGTTTGTTGGTGTCTGTTTGTGTCTGCCTGTCTGTCTGTTTGTGTCTGTTTGCATCTGTCTGCCTGTTTGTGCATGTCTGTCTGGTGTGTCTGTCTGCCTGTTTGTGTCTGTCTGCCTGTTTGTGTCTGTTTGTGTCTGTCTGTCTGTTTGTGTCTGTCTGCCTGTTTGTGTCTGTCTGCCTGTTTGTGTCTGTTTGTGTCTGTCTGTCTGTTTGTGTCTGTCTGCCTGTTTGTGTATGTCTGTCAGTTTGTGTCTGTCTGTCTGTCTGTATCTAATGTGACTAATAAACATTCCAGCTGTGATTAATATTCAGATTAAAACGCACAGTAAAGGGTCTGAATTTAGTTTCTGAGGAAAAGAAGTAAAAGTCAGTCCTGATCTTTCAGATCCAAATAATACTGCAGTGAGTAAAAGCTTCTTTTCTGACGTCATCAGTTCAGCACGTAGAAACCAGATGTTCGGAACATTTGAGGAAAATAATCACAAAACTAAACGCCCAGCTGAAGTGTTCCACAAACCAGGAACCCAGAACTCAGGGTGGAGCTGTGGAGCATGTTCTACTGAAGAACTACTGAAACTGAAACAGGCAGTCGTGTGAGGAACTGCTGATAAACAAAATAATCACCACACACACACACACACACACACACACACACACCATGCTACACACTGTTTTTATACACAGTACCTTTGACCATAAAACTTTAGGTGGGATTCTAGAACCTCACGTCCTGTTAGAATGGAACCAGCAGAATTTTGACTTTTAACTTTTGGACAGTAACGAACCACATGTAACCATAAGGTGTCACTGCGACATCTTCAACGGAACACTCTAGTGGGGTTCTAGAATGCTATTAGTATATAATTAATGTTATAATTAGTTGGAATCTAGAATCCCCCCTTTGCTTCTAGAACCCCATGTTCTGTTGGAATGGACAAGCAGCATTTTTACATCATCAACAGAACTCTCAGTGTGGTTCTAGAATGGAATATTTCCAATGGGCTACCTGCCACATTTACATCATCAACAGAACTCTCAGTGTGGTTCTAGAATGGAATATTTCCAATGGGCTACCTGCCACATTTACATCATCAACGGAACTCTCAGTGTGGTTCTAGAATGTAATCGTTTAAACGCACTAGGAACCACTGTTGAACTGAACCACCATCAGTGGAACTCTCAGTGTGGCTCTAGAATAAAATACATTCAGTGGACTTCCTGCCATTGTTGCATCGTCAACAGAACCCTCAGTAAGGTTCTAGAATCTAATACTGTGAATGCACTAGCAACCACTGCCATGCAGGAAGTGGAACTCGTGGTGTGGTTCTAGAACTGAACACTTTCAGCACATCACCTACCTCTGGTGCATCATCAACAGAACCCTACGTGTGGTTCTAGAATGTAATGGGCGAGCTGATGCTGACTCATGATCGTCGCTCTCTGTGATGTCATCGCTGGAACTCGGCTGGGATGCTAATTAATTAACCGTGTGTAACCATAACATGCCACTTTGACCTCATCGACGGAACGCCGCAGTGCGGTTCTAGAACGTTACGGACAATTAGAGTGAGAATGAATGATGTCAGAAAAGCAGAGGCGTGAAGCTGGTACGAGATTAAACGCTGGGACAAACCATTACGATCTAAATGCTTCTCGCCTGCACGCTTCACACTGAATCTCTCTCAGGACTCAGTGATGTAACGTCCCGCATCGCGAGCAGCGCTGGATTGTCTTCTAAAAGCACGACGATACAATCAAATCTCAAATCCACAAGCAAAGAGAAATGTTCTTCACCCAACAGGAACCCGACCACAGCCACGCCCACTTTTACCCCCTCAAGGTCCTGCTCATAAAACGCTGCAGGAACCAGCTGTGATCATTTATAACTCACGCCTACTAGACATGAGGAATTTCAGGAACACTTCTCTCTCTCTCTCTCACACACACACACACACACACACACACACACACACACACACACACACACACCTTGAATATGAAACAGAAACATTTTCACTCACCATTTTCTTCTGCTCCCTCTGCCACTGCTCCTTCATATCCTTCCTCAGTTTATCCAGCTCGTTCTTCCGCGCCAACAGGGGCTAAAGCCACACAAACACACGTTTTAAACACGTCTGCACACAAAGTCTGCTAAACCACACACACACAAACACACACACACACACACACACACAATGTACCTGCGTGAATTTATTAGTCTGTAGAGCGGAGGCTGTGTGGAGCAACACTTGGCTGTAGTCGATATCGTTCTTGAAGGCAGACATGTAAATATCACGGAATGGCATGTGTTCCTGTTCAACCATTACACACACACACACACACACACATACGCACGCACACACACACACACACACACACGAAGGAAAGAAACGTATATAGCTTTGTTCTCTGCACTACTGTCAGATCCCCTGTTACAGACATTTTCTTTTTTATGTGATCAACACCTTCTGACCAATCAGGATCCAGAACTCGACACTGCTGTGATTTACATCATTAATAAAATGTTGATGAGATTTAAATAGAAAGTGGAAAACTGGAATGCTGAATCTTCAGATGTGGGCTGTAGTAAAGGATTCCCTCGGTCTGGGTTACTCCAAAATGTTACATACACACCGATCAGACATAACATTAAATCCACTGACAGGTGAAGTGAAGAACACTCGTTACAGCGGCACCTGTCGGGTGGGGGGGGGGATATATTTATTAGGCAGCGAGTAAACAGTCAGATCTCGAAGTCGACGTGTTGGAAGCATGAAAAATGGGCGAGAGTAAGGATCCGAGTGACTTTGACGAGGCCAGATTGTGATGGTTAGACGTCTGGGTCAGAGCGTCTCCAAAACAGCTGGTCTTGTGGGGTGTTCCCGGTTTGCAGGGGTTAGTACCTAGCAAAGTGGTCCAAGGAAGGAGAACCGGTGAACCAGTGACAGGGCTGTACACCACCGAAACACCTACGATGGGCATCAGAACTGGACCATGGAGCGATGCAAGAAGGTGACCTGGTCTGATGAAATCTTGGGCACTCATGTGCATGTTACTTTGACACGCACCACCTACCTAAACACTGCTGCAGACTGAGCACACGCCGTCATGGTAACAGTATTCACCCATCACAGTGGTGTCTTTCAGCAGGATAACGCTCCCTGATACACTGCAGAAAATGGTTCAGGAACGGTTTGAGGAACACGACAAAGAGTTCACGGTGTTGACTCGGTCTCCGAATTCCCCAGATCTCGATCCGATCGAGCGTCTGTGGGACGTTCTGGACAAACAAGTCCGATCCACGGAGGCCCCGCCTCGCAACTTACAGGACGTAAAGGATCTGCTGCTAACATCGCGGTGCCAGATCCCACAGCGCACCTTCAGAGGTCTTGTGGAGTCCGTGCCTCGACGAGTCAGAGCGGTTTTGGAGGCACGAGGAGAGGCGGACCTACACGATATTCGGTAGGGGTTTTAATGTTGTGGCTGATCGGTGCACAGCGTTTACTTTTTGTAAGTTCGGTATTTCCCTCCTCTGTGAATGTTATTTGATAAAAGTGATTTCAAGTGACAGATGTGTAGAGGAAATGGTCAGGGGGAGGAGCTGACCTGCTGGCTGGCGAGCGTCTTGGCTGATTCTGCCATCTTGGCGAGGCTTTTGGCGCACTCCACATCTGTCAGGGAAAGAGTTCAGTTACCAAACATCCTGCAGGTAACAGCTGTGAAAACTGAAAGTGGAAAATGAACAGCAGGGCAGGACAGTCATATTTCACACACACACACACACACACACACACACACACACACACACACACACACAATCACACACACACACACACACACAATCACACACACACACACACACACACACAATCACACACACACACACACACACACACACACACACACAATCACAATCACACACACACAATCACACACACACACACACACACACACACACACACACACACACAGACCCACGATCACACACACACACAAACACACACACACAATCACACACACACACACACACACACACAGACCCACGATCACACACACACACACACACACACAATCACACACACAATCACACACACAATCACACACACACAATCACACACACACACACACAGACCCACGATCACACACACACACAAACACACACACACAATCACACACACACACACACACACACAATCACACACACACACACACACACACACAATCTCACACACACACACACAGACACACACACACAGACACACACAATCACACACACACACACACACAATCACACACACACACACACAATCACACACACACACACACACAATCACACACACACACACACAATCACACACACACACAATCACACACACACACAATCACACACACACACACACAATCACACACACACACACAATCACACACACAATCACACACACACAATCACACACACACACACAGACCCACGATCACACACACACAAATCACACACACACACACACACACAATCACACACACACACACACACACACACACAATCACACACACACACACACACAATCACACACACACACACAGACCCACGATCACACACACACACAAACACACACACACAATCACACACACACACACACACAATCACACACACACACACACACACACACACACAGACACACACAATCACACACACACACACACACAATCACACACACACAATCACACACACACACACACAATCACACACACACACACACACAATCACACACACACACACACACAATCACACACACACACACACACAATCACAATCACACACACAATCACACACAATCACACACACACACACAATCACACACACAATCACACACACACAATCACACACACACACACAGACCCACGATCACACACACACAAATCACACACACACACACACACACAAACACACACACACACACAATCACACACACACACACACACAATCACACACACACACACAGACCCACGATCACACACACACACAAACACACACACACAATCACACACACACACACACACAATCACACACACACACACACACACACACACACACACACACAGACACACACAATCACACACACACACACACACAATCACACACACACAATCACACACACACACACACAATCACACACACACACACACACAATCACACACACACACACACACAATCACACACACACACACACACAATCACAATCACACACACAATCACACACACACAATCACACACACACACACACACACACAGACCCACGATCACACACACACACACAATCACACACACACAATCACACACACACACACACACAGACACACACACAGACACACACACAGACATACACACACACACACACACACACACCATGGTCCATCTGATCTAAAATATAACATCATCCTGATGAGTTTAATCCTTCAGACTACATCGAGCTCCACACTGTAACGCTCTTCTCTGAGCTCCATACCGTCTACTGTTCTGTAATGTACACAGCTTTTACAGAACATGAATGTGCCTCTTTATAAAACTAGCTATTGTTAATCGTTGTCCGATTTCCATCAGACCTACTCTATCAGGAACCCGATCGGTCCGTCCAGGATCGCGGAAATGAACGCAAAATCAAGCAAACTCCGCAGTATTCTGAGGCGCTTTCAATTTTTCGAAATTACCTCAGATTATTTTTGCAGATTCGGGCCGAGACGCATCGTGTGACGTCATCGCATTCAGCCAAAGCTGTCTCCGGTGCATGTGCGTCGAACGTGAGTACAGCTAAAAGGTCTCCGATATTTACAGCATAACACCACTGCGAAAGCGCGTGTGAAACAATTTCGTGTATTTGTAATTTTGCCAATTCGAGTAGTTTCCCGCAAAAAAAAAAAAAGGCATGAAAAACTCCACAAGTTGCAAATTTTCCAAATTTGGAAAAAAATGCCGCAGCAAAACCGAGCGTTTGGTCGCAGCGATCGCATTAATCACGATTAATGGGAGTTCCTCAAGGTGTGAAATAAGACAATACGGTGTCCCACAGGGATCAGTTCTAGGCTTCTCTTAAACATATCTGTTTGGCATAGAAATCTAACGGCGAGGTATCTAACTTCCCAGCATGCTCAGTGGCGCTCACTCACCCATACTGAGGCGCTTGTCCACCCAGTTGAGCAGCTCCTTGGTGTATTTGGACCAGGCTTTGGCGTAGAGGAGGGCCGACTCGACACCGCTCTCGCTGCGCTGCAGAACATCGTCCAGCTCCAGCACCTGCACGGGGGACGCGGGGCCTGAACACACACAGCGTTGTTCTTCGCTGTTACTGTCAAGCAAGCTTCGACATTTGAGACGGTGTTTACATCGGTGTTGTTCCCGAGTAGAATTTCCCCTCGTAATAATAAACAGCCAACACGATACCCTTTACTGACTAGCACAGATTCGTGTCGAGCTGAGACAAAGAGTTCACGCGCAAATCTGATCATACGATCGCGTGAAATTCTCTGACAACGTCCTTGCTGTGAAAACAAAGTGTCAGTGGCGACATATGAGATCCGAGGAGTCGCGTTTGAAAATCACTCATAGCTCAACACAGCTGTAATCTGAAATATATCCAGGAATGTACCCAGGTATTCGGCTATCGGCGAACGAAACCTGTCGAGGCATTATGAGCATCTACTCGTTAACCTGAATGTTAATTATTAGCAATTTCTTTGACAATTCTATCTGCAGAAAAGAAATCTCTTACCTGGAGGGTCATTTTTCTCTGAACCGTCTCCACCCAGCTCTACTGACAGGTTCTCTGAAGACTGAAAGAGGAGATGAACAGATCAGATGGAAGTCACGAGGGGTGGAGGAAAAGAACATCAAAATCAGTCACGCAGAAGAAAACTGGTGCGTATTCGCAAACGGATCTTTCCACAAGCCACAGGTCTTGTGTCCTGCTTTTATTTCATCGCTTATCAAACGTATCCTGCTTAATACTTATTCGGGAAATGCATCTTGAGAGCAGACCTGGGGCGGACGTGTCACGGTGCTCAGTGCTCGCTGAACTGAAGTTCTCGCTCTCACGCCCAACGGTTCCACTGCTCCACGCTTTGCGTGTGCAACTCACGGCACCTCGGTCTTGTTTTTAACGCCCGTGCTCAAGTGTGCGCTCAGGTCGGCCGTCCTGGTGCGCTCTATTAAAGATTAAACGCACGGTTTACACTTTAAGCTATGAGACATCTCATCACTTATATCGTAGGAAGACGCGGCAGTCCCTGCTATTGATTATTTTAACAGGGCACACTTCGCAGTCTGCTTTGCTTTCATCATTAATCGTGGAAAATGTCTCGATTGCAGTCATTTCTTGTCCTATGTTTATTAGGATTTCGTCACGTATCACCTGGTATCGCCGCAGTTTATACAGCCATCTATCCATTTTCCAGACATCTTGTTGTGGGGAGACTGAAGCCTATCCCAGGGGACTTAGGGCACAAGGCAGGGGCCAGTCCTGGTCAAGGTGCCAACCCATCACAGCGCACAATCGCACGCACTCACACACCCGTCCACACACTATGGACAATTTAAAAATGCCAATCAGCCTACAACACACTGTCTACACTGCTGCCCAGCAGTTACTGTACCAGCCTGTGATTTATTTCTAACAAACCTTGTTTCTCAAAGTATAAACCAGTTGAACCACCATGACTCATGACTGAAGATGAACGAATGCACGAATAAATGCAGTAAATGTGGAGCACAGCGTGAGACACACGTGGCCTTTTATTTGTCCTGGAAATCCAAATCTAAGGAAAAGTCGCTTGTTCATGCAACCTTCAGTGAAACCTCAGACGGCTGAACTGTACCAAAGCTTCCGTGGGGAACCGAGATTCCTATGAGTTACTCGTTCATTTCGTTGCGAAGATATTTTAGAAAATGGAATATAAGACCCTCTCTGTGAGGACACTCGTCTTCCTTGCTGTGTACTAGTGTCATCAGTTTGATGGCAATCTTGCCCCAGGTCCTACTGAAGGTCAAACTGAGCCTGCCGCTTTGATCATATATCATGAGAGTCATCTAAACAGGATGATGCTGCTTATAAACACGGCCGTCTCCTAGTTTTACGCCCTGTACCCCTCTTGTACCCCTCCTCCTGGTGAGATTTGGTGATATCCTGTGAGATCCCCGTGTGGATGACTTACCCTGCTCCTGCGGGTCTGGGTGAGCCGCAAAGATGATCCGTTCTCTACATCGCCCATAAGGAAGTCAGACACTCTGAGAGACGGCAGTGAAACAGGAATAAAGAAGTCAGAACCTCGCATAAACAAACAGCGGCATCTGGTTTCTGAGTCACCAGCGCTATCACACACAGGCACAGATAAAACAAACAACAAAAAAACCCAGCACTCTGAGACTAATCAGACCGAACAGACACAGGCACTTCCACTGCTGACTCAGGGTCAAATCTCCACACATGGTGGATGTCTCCTCCTGCCCCGAATGACTCACGCCACAATAACGGTCAAGCCGCACTCACACATTGCCGAAGGTGAAGGCCAGCGTGTCTATGGACGAGTAGATCTCTCCGAACACCTCCCGCTTGTTGTCCTCATTCACTTCCTTGAAGTTCACACCTGTCAGAGGTAAAGGTGTTACAATTGGGCAAACAATATGGTAGCACGATCCTCAAAGGAATTTCTACAGTACACGATACGCATCATGATATGTAGGCTTGCATGTAACCTGCCCTCAATACCGTACGGTTTCAATCAAAGCGAGCACTGATGATTTACAATGACCGCAAAAATAAATGTTCACAATATTTAAGAACATATCTACAGATAGCATTGTTTCACGGTATGAACTGCCCATAAAAACAAAAAAAAAACACAAGCTTATGGTGAAAATGAAAGGAAACAATATGTCTCTTTGCAAATCCTAGTATATATAACCAAAAACGAGATGTTTTTGTCTGTACCTGTGCTAGGAACTCAATCATTGACTTAAACCCTAGTCTATATTGCGTTGTTCTGCGATTTTAAACTTCGCTTTGGTAAAACTTTGCTCAGAAAAGAGAAAATCGCGAGTGCTTTCCGAAGAAAAAACGCGGAACCTCTTTTCCCGCAGGATATAACGCGACCTTCCAGACAGGTGAACAAATCATCGATTTATTTAACACGGTCTTACAGATGTTGTGACGAATCCGTGCAATTCCGTGACAAGCTACGCTAATGGCGGAAGAGTTCAAATCCCTTGAGCAAGACCTTTCTACTTGCTCAGCGCAAAGAAAGCTTCTGCCAAATGACTGGTAAAAAGGGTAAAAAAAGAAATAAATGACGGTTAGGGGTGGAGTAATCGTTAGCGATTACTGTTCTACAGTTTAGTATAGGTTCATCGAGTATACAGCAAAACTCAAGCTCAGAACCTCAGAGTGCTTTTCCTCAGCAGAGTTTAAAGTGTAAGTACGCGCACAAGTCCGAGTGCATGTTATGTCGTAACCCGTTTCCTGTGTTGCATCTAAACGCCCCGATAGCAGGGACAGCAAGGGATGAAAACACCAGTGCAAATCAGCTGCAATCAACCAGCTCCAATAAATTTCCTGTCAAACCCCATGCAGAAAAAAATAAACGGAGGGAGAGCGTGCGACTCCGCCCGCCAAACCCGCTGACGCCATCAGCATTCCAGAGATCTCGCTTCTGTCCCGAAGGCTTTGAGGAAACTTTAAACAGCCAAATGGGCGAGAGGTGAAGCTATAACCCGTCCTCCTTCTCGTACAAGCTGAACTCTTATCTCCACATCTCGAACGTCAGCTGCGATAGTCTAGCGGTTCTGGTTAGGCGTATGTATATCCCAGGACCCCTTTCGGAGACCCAGTACTGCGGGTTTGCTGAAACACTTTGCTCTGCGGCACCTCTGCTGCCATTCTCCATCATGTGAAGGGGTTTACAACACCACGTACATGCAGATTTCTTTCAAAACACGGCAAGAATCTCCGTCTTGTGAAAGTCGGTGAGCATGGTAACACTTTCTAGGAAGCCCACGAAAAGCTTTGTAAGCACTGGTGAGCATTATTATTTACTCTAATAATGCCATAGGAACGGTTCATACCATGCTAACCAATTCCTGGATGACTTATAAACTTATAAACACAACTTTTCTCTATTTATTATACTTAAAATCCAAAATTCCGGTTTTGGATAAATCGTATTCTAAAGCTCCAATCATTAAGGAGATATTTCTAGTACTTTATTGCAGCTTTCTAACAGTTTGGAAAAATGGTAACAAAGCATTATTGCCAAGTTATTATATACACCAGCTACAAATGAGATGTTCACCTTACAGGAAGAGTTACAGTGAGAATTGCCCGTGTGAGCCTCCGAGACGTAAAGCAGACTTACCCACTGAGACACTTCCCATCCAGATCCAGTTCAAAAATGCCTGCTAGGTGGAACCAAGGTTCTTTATGATCCAAATAGGAGTCCTAGATCGAGCTCTAGATGTTTCCTCAAGTTTGTCGGTGATTTATCTCTTCCACAAGACCAAGAAGTCAAGACCAGCCTGCCCGGTACCAGGTACTCGACTGTGATAAGCTTCCAGTTTTACATGGACGTGTTCATAAGATCATTAGAAGATGATGTTTGTGCGTATCCAAGTCGCCCGTTGAGCGTTCTCTACCTTCATTTGCAAAGCTATGGCTGATGGTCACGTCCTCTTTCCAACAACCACCCCAACCACCCTTCCCTCCCCCCAGACAGGACATCCTGAAGCTCACGAGAACACAATGGCAACTCGCTTCAGCCACTCATAGCTTGAGCGTGGAAATTACATCATTATGTAAAAATGGGCATTGTTTTGCTTTTTCTTCTTTTCAGGCCCAAGATCTACCGGCTAATGGTCAAAGCAGATATAACTGAATGCTGATGGATTTGAGGTAAGACGGACGGCAAACGTTCCTCGGAAAAGATACCGGTCATGTCAAGTGGATGTATTTGGTTTCGCCCACTTTCGTCCACGGGATCTCTGTATGAACGTCTATCTTGAAAAGGGGCTCAAAGATCAAAGATCTGACCACTACTTGGATTACCTGCAGAGGTGGTCTGATGTGGCCATGTGATAATTGGCGCGTGAATGCGTAGCCATTTGAAGCAAGCGTGGGTTCAATTCGCCGAAGTTTGTGTGGTCAAATTAGCACATTGTTAATAAATTCACACATTAAAACCTCTGCCTGTTGGACATTGGGACACAAGTTCTGATCCGAGTTCTATTCTATATGTTATATTAGATAGCTGACAATCCCAAATATCAGATGTTTTCTGTTGACAATAATGGCACGTCTGTTGAGTCTGCTTTCTTTCTTTGTTTTTGAAATCTTCATCAATGATCCTAAACTTTTAGCATACACCAATCAACCATAACACTATAATCCCCTGCCTAGTATTGTGTAGGTCTCCCTTGTGCTGCCAAAACAGCTCTGACCCATCGAGGCGTGGACTCCACAAGACCTCTGAAGGTGTGCTGTGGTATCTGGCACCAAGACGTTAGCAGCAGTTGTGAGGTCGGGCCTCCATGAATCGGATTTGTTTGTCCAGCACATCCAACAGATGCTCGATCGGATTGAGATCTGGGGAATTCGGAGGCCAGGTCAACCCTCGAAAGTGAACTCTTTGTCATGTTCCTCAAGCCGTCCCCGAACAATGTTTGCAGTGTAGCAGGGAGCATTACTACTCTTCATTACTTTCTCCAAGCCTCCAGTGCTCGATATATTAAACCAAGAAATGAATGAATTGAATGTTAAGAGTTTAAGCCTGGTGGACTGTGGTCAAGATTTCGTTTTAAGCCTCAGACAATAACAACGCACTTCTGCTCTTGCTACATAGTGACGAAACATATAACACCCGTTTTATTTTGGTCTTTACTTCCCTCTCTTTTCAGTTGTGTGACTGTTGAAATCACAGGAAGTGTGATCAGATGAGGTAAAGCTGCGCAAAATGCCACACGGCCGGTTGACTATATGAACAATACACAGTTTTTTGTTTTTTTTTGTAAATCTGAGTGCAAGATTTAAAGTGGTGCTTGAAAGTTTATGAACCCTTTAGAATTTTCTATATATCTGCATAGATATGACCTAAAACATCGTCAGATTTTCACGCAACACCTAAAAGTAGATACGTGGTGATTTATTTATTGAGGAAAATGATCCGATATTACAAATCTGTGAGAGGCAAAAGTATGTGAACCTCTAGGATTAGCAGTTAATCTGAAGGTGAAATTAGAGTCAGGTGGGATGACGATCAGGTGTGAGTGAGTGAGCGCCCTGTTTTATTTAAAGAACCGGGATCTATCAGAGTCTGATCTTCACAACACGTGTATGCAAACAAAGGGGGTTTCAGAGGACCTCAGAAAAAGAGTCGTTGCTGTTAATCACATACATTTCGAGGTTCACATACTTTCACCCCTCACTGATATGTAATATGGGATCATTTTCCGCAATAGATAAATGACCACGTGTAATATTTTTGCCTCATTTTGTTTAACTGGGTTCTCTTCATCTACTTTTAGGACTTCTGATGTTTCAGGTCATATTTATGCAGAAATGTAGAAAATTCTAAAGGGGTTCACAAACTTTCAAGCACCACTGTGTTTAAGAAATTAAAAGGCTGACGTCTGATGGCTAAATCTCAACCATTTTTGGTATCGGCAACGCTATGTTGGTTCCGAAGTGAGATCGGGTTGCTTGAAATGCCACAGATACAGTAAGCAAGAATCCGGAAGTTCGTTAGAAATGTTGTAGCACCGATTCTTTAATTTGTGTAAAAATCTAAAATTTCTAGGAGCGTAAACAGTTGGGCTTGGAGAAATCTCAAGAACTCGGAATGTACTTTTGGTCTTGGACTTAATATAGCTTCAGAGAATGAAGCAACGCGTTTCCGGACCGGAGAACTTCTCTCGTTCCTCCACCGTCCCTACTGAAAGCAAATCTCAACCTCATCGTAATTCCTACACTTCGTTTTAATTCCAAAATTGATTTATCTGAACTCTCCTTCACTTCAGCAAACACCTCGCTCCACCCACTGAAGGTCGGAGTCTTGTTGAAAGTTGAGCGGCACTGAATTAATAAAAGCATCCGCTGCAGAACCATGGAGTCAGCTCTTCTGCAGAGAAAACCCACCTCACCAAGACAGGAAGAGCAGATTTCCTCCTTCTGAAAACTAACACTTCCACCGTGGTGCATGCGACCGCCTTGGCCTTCTGGAATCAAACCAAAAACAGCAACGGGAGGGGGGAGAAGGGGAAAACGAGCGAGAGAAGGAGCGGGGGAAATTCCCTTCATGGCCCGTGAGATTCGCTTTATTTCCACGGAATACGTGACGCTGTGTGTGGAGATGGCTGAAGACAGGACGTGGATATACATTTTTCCCATCAGGGTGCAGTCCAGAACGCTGTGTGGCATCTCCGCTCCTCTGCTCAACCTCCTGCCAGGTGTTTTTTTATTTTTTTATTTTTTATCCTTTTCGGAATAATTTGGAGTAGCACCATACTCCCACTCCTATTCCCACTCGGACACTCCTGATTCAGCTCATGAGCTCACCAGCACACCCTTACTGAGGGTAAACATGTGTTATGGTCTGTATGAACACTTTAGTGTTTAGTTGTCTACTGTAACACTCCTGAGTCAGCTCAGTAGTTCATGAACACACCCTTACTGAGATTAGAAAAGAATAGAAAGCGCAAAAGTGAGCAGAATGGCGAAACACTGATTTCACACTCTCTAAGACCTGCACACAAGCGGTGGAACTCAATGACACTATCGGTGTTCGGATCTGCACTCGGAATTCGAACCCAAAAGTGGGTGTGGCCTAATTCGGATTATGAAATGTAAATTTTATTAATAAAACCCTCCACTATGCCCATTGTGTGTGAATTCTGGCTCTGAAAGTTCCTCAACCTCAGCTTCATCACTCCAGTCCATAACTGTTCTCAACTAGAGTTTTTATAATCACATAGTTATTCATTTAATATTTTTATTTGGCTACAACACAGAATAATGTGTGTGTGTGTGTGTGTGTGTGTGTGTGTGTGTGTGTATGTGTCACATTGTATGGTCACTCTGTCCCTCTGGTGGTCAGAGCTGGAAATGTACACGTACTGTATATGGAACTGGACACACACACACACACACACACACACACGCACATTTTACAGCATGAGAGATGAGAGTGGGTGGGTTCAGAGGTGACTGACCTTTGACCTTGGCGATGAGTGTGCCTGCCGCAGTGAGGATGTCCACCGAGTTGAGTGTGGGGTGTTTAGCGATCACACACCTCAAGACACGCAGCAGCTCACCCAGACGCTCATGAACCACCCGGTGCAGGCAGTCCTGGTGCTCTGGAACACACACACACACACAGTGAGTAAAAATGAATAATAAGTGTAATAAATGACATGTAAAGTAATAAATAATATGATTCTGTGTAGGATGACGTCAGGACGCCGTTGTGTGTGAAGTCTGGAGGACGAGTTTAAAAACAGCATTACAGGCACTCAGCATGGGCTCGGTACACACTGCAGACCTGTTAGCACTCGTCAGCTTATCTCATTATCTCACACAGTTACTCACTTCCCTCATTTCTAAAAAACACACACTTACATTCATGCCAGTAAGCTGATCCCGACAGTGTACAGTCACTCAGTCATCAGATTTCAGATTAGTAACGGCAGCAGTAAATGCCTCCAGACGTGAGGAGAGTAAAGTGCAAAGGAAAGGAAAGTACATTTTATTTATTCATCAAGCCCGTTCAAAACAATACAGGCTGACCAGAGTGACCCGTGTATAGAGTTAGAAATGTATAGTAAAAATAACACTAAACAGACATTAAGTAGAAGTTATTTTAATAAAACTCCACTTTAATAAAATTTTTAAAAGTTGCTGTTCCTGAGGAACGGCGACGCGATTTTCAGATGTCCGGATCGGCCCTGGTCCACCTCAGCGAAGACTACGTGCGTTTTGTTTCAAAAAACAGCCTACTTTAAAAAGAAACAACATCCCTTATTGTTTTATTTCACAATGAGTGTATGACTGCTTCTGTGACATACGCATCTGTTTTAACCATGATGTATCGTTTATTTTTTCACCACAACATGCCAGTGTACTAATGTTCACTAATAAAGTGAATTATTTGAATTTGTATCGGGTTTGATTACGTACACACTAGCGTACGTGCTAGCCTCGGTTATCCATGTTTATAAAGAAAAAAACACGACAACGAAAATTGAATGACTAGAAAGTGATAAACCCGATGTTTCAAAAAGACGTTCTGGCTTTTCCTCGCCATCGTGCTCACTGTCATGCCTGCCGGTGCCTAGCAACCGATGTCCTGTTAACACTCGTATGCGCATGCCCAGCGTGCATGAATGGTCATGTGACATGCGTTTTTGGTCGTGTAGTGTGGACGGGGATCGTTTCTGAAACGCGGCGGAAACGCCGGTGTGGACGAGGATCGTTTTCATTTTAAAACGAAAGCGCACTCGTGTAAACAGGGTGTCCGAGCTGCTGTTATAGAAAATGCATCAACACCTTGGAATAAATGAATTATTATACACAAGTGGGCAGGACCGACATCTGACAAACGCTTTAATTTCCAATCGGCAACATTTGCGTTTCCATTTTTCATGAATGAATCAAAGAAAGTGCGTGACATTCACACCGTGTTGTAAAGCTGGAGTAAATAATGGGCTGCAGGGGGTCACGGTTCACACCCAGTCAGCCTCAGGCGAGAACCTTTAATCAGTCTGGGTCACTTAAGGACCATGCCCTGAAGCCACGACGCTCTGAATGACAATCACACGTCCACAAAGCTAACCGTCCTCTTGCATAACCTGCATACACACTGACGGGGGAGGGGTGGAGGTTAAAAAGGTAAGCTCAGTCCTAAACACACCTCATTAGCACGACTTAACTGCAGCCCATGATGACAGAGGGAAGAGCAGTGGATCAAGGGTTTAGCACTGAACAGTAGCGCAGACGCCTTTCCTGCAAAACCCAGGGGCCCGGTCACACTCACTGAGTGCTGAGTGATAGGTTGTGGGACATGTCTCGGGGTCCCCTACCCCTATTAAAACAGGAGGGAGCTTTAGAAAACCTAGAGGAGTCTTGCTTTTGTCCCTGCAGGCCATTTGCAAACATACCCTAGGGCCTCAAGGCATCACACGTTTATGGCGTAATAAATCTGAGGACCAGCTTTTTAATGTTCAGCTCAGTCTGGGGTGATCCACAGTACGATTAATCCTGCTCGCTACAGCTTATACTCACCATCAGAACGCTAATGAGAGGAATTAGGCTTCCTGTAAGGGGGCAAAGCATGGCGTTGTAAAGCTGTACTGAGATATACGCTCGGTACACATGCTCACTGTATGTCGTGGAGCACCAATACATCATCCATCATGTGGCAGGGTCTCCACCATCCACACCAACCAAGTCAACCAGAAAACTGAACACACCATATTATCTCACTCGGTATTTCTGCTTATCTTCTACCTAGTGTTAACTTCAGAGCTAGCCTAGCATGGAGGTGTTGGTGTGAGGTTGCTAAGCTATTCACAGTACTACAAAGCTCCTTTCATCCTGCTTTACTGACAGGAAGAGGCTGTAGATGGAGGAGGTCTTGAAGAAGCAGCATACCTGGCCATTTTTTTCTAGTAACTGACCAGGCTAGAGTATTATCCAGAGATAAAATGTCAGTATTCACAGAAACTCAAGACATAACAGTCTAAAAGATTAAACCTTAGAATAGACTCAACAGTGTCATGGCCATCCATGGCAAGGAGTTCAAGAAAGCTAAATTGGCAGTGTGGGAAAAAGGGTGTGTGTTCAGCTGCCCTGTGATGTGAAGCATAAGCGGAGGTTCAAAAAGACGTGGTGGCTTCACATATCTAGGAGGAAGAGAATGGGAGTGAGCCAGTAATCAAATTGTGAAAAAATGGGGGTAAAATCCACCAAAAATACACAAGGCGGTTTGCTCGTAACATAGTCCTTCTCTATGCCATCATCATTCACAAATTAATGATGGGTCTACCCCAGATTCTGAACAAAGGTGCTCACATATTGATCGAAAGAAAATTCACTGGTATCAGCAAATATCATATCATTACCTTAAGGACTTAAATCATGTGGAACACCGAGGTTTAAAACCCTAGATCTCACGGTTTGACGGCAAGTTAATTTCTTCATGTTTCCTCCCTAGTGATCCGCTCTATTAAACATACACCAATCTGATTTCATGAGCACTTTAAACAACTGAAGACAATGTGGATGGACTTGATCCTGTTTCATACAAATAAAGAAAATGGAGCGGTTCGGTAACATTTCTTGTTATGGCTTGTCAAGGCAGCATTATGTTCTGACTGAAAGAAGATGATACATGTCCAGGGGTCTGAGATTCAATATGATTTGATTCAAGTGTCCAGTGCAAGCCCCTCTACTCAGTCATGCGTGGTAATAAAGGCATGTGAATGACAGGGGTAATGAGGTGGGGGTGGGGCAATATTCATCTTGACAGTGATGAAGAGCGATCTGGTCTACTGCAGTCCAACATTTAACACCTGCCTGCAGTGTTGATACTTACAACCACAAAAAACCTGACCGAGGGGTTTACGACCTTAGAAACCTGTTTGATGTATAGAAACCGTGGCAGGCCACTACTCCTACATCTCTGCTCTTCGGCAATATGGAAGTTCAATGTTAATTGCAAAGTGGCAGAACCGTTTCAAATGTGATTGAGATCAGATTGAGGGAAATACACTCAGTCTCATAGCAACCGTAATCCGCATGTGCTGAGAACTCTCATTAGGCTAATTACACCACGTTCGGAATCCTAATTCCATCCGTCTCGGAAAAGGAATGTCTGAAGAGGCGTATTTGAGAACAAAGTAACAGCAGTTTCTCAATTCAGGAGCTCTTTTGGTTTCTGAGAGTTTTGGGCGTTGCATTCAGTATTCCCATGAAAATATTCAGAAATCCACTCTGCTGGCCAAGAACATGTCTATGCTTGGGTATGTACTCTTTTGCATGTAAATTAGATGCTTAGCATGGAGTCGAGAATGTGCTTTTTTTTCCTCTCACAAAAATGAACAGGAGACACAGAGCAAAAGAAAGTGCGAAAGAAAACCTCAAGATTGAGACAGATAGAGAGAGAAACTGTGTACAGGAGCAAGAGATAAAGCAGAAATGGGACAGGCAGACAGAGAGAGAGAGAGAGAGAGAGAGAGAGAGAGAGAGAGAGAGGCCTCTTTTTCCTGATCAGTGGCTCGTAAGTTGCACCGTGCCCTTGCATTCCAGATCTGCTTGACTGAAGACAACTAAGAATCTCCCACCGAGCTCCACCAATGACCAAAACTCCAGAGATCCAGTAGAGCTTGATATGATAAAAGAATAGAGGATAGAGGAATTTGAAAAGGAGTTTGTATGGGATGTATGGGTCAGCAAAACAAACACAACTCAAACGAGTTCCAATAGCAGCTCAGTGGTTAAGGTTAAGGGTCTGTTCTTGTCACCAGAGGATTACAAGTTCATATTCTACAAAACAATGTCGGGCCCTTCAGACCCTGAACTGCTCCAGGGGGGTCATACCATTGCTGACCCTGTTCTCGGAGCCCAGATTCCTTCCAAGTTGGGATATGCGAAGAGAAAAAAATGTATTGTACTGTACACGAGTGTAAAGATCCGTCCTCTTCCTGCACTCGAAAGACATACGGTATGCTCTCTGAATGGGAAAGGATTTATACTTGCACAGAACTTATCCGTTTAGATACCACTGCCCCACACTTCAGAATTCTTACACATGCCAAATCAAAACCCAAATACTATACAGAATCACTCTTCTAGAAATGCCAATATGCATAGCAAGGGACCTGCCACCAACAAGCAGAATACTCCACGAGAGATGAATGAGACTTGTGTATGCGAACACCTTTGCTTATTGTTTAGATTCCTTCATTCATACCCAGAAAGGCGATCATAATCACAATGTACAATTTTATTGAAAGAGAGATTGGGTTGATACCAAGAACACACTTTAACACTACTGGAGCTGAAGATACCAGTGTACACACTGGACTAGAGGAGCCTCTACATGGATCCATGGATCCCAGCTGACAAAAAAAGGTCCCCAGGACGTCCCCTAAATGGCCTCTACGAACGTCCCCAGAATGTCCATGTGTAGGGTTTCACGTTCACAGGACGTCCGGTGGCCATTTGGGATGCTTAGGGTACTTTCGCTGAAATGAACACATTCATCTGATATCCTCTGATGTCCTCGGAACGTCCGCCAGCGAACTTCATAAACCGGACCAAATGCGGACCTAAGTGGACATTCGCAAGGTCCGGGGGACATCCCCTGTTTCCTGGGATGGTCCAGAAAAGCTTCTTTGCTGCAACCACATAACCCATACCTCTTTCCTACTGCCCCATTCACAGTAGAAGAGTTAGGGTGTATTAGGGTGTACTGCCCCAGGGATTCTTTATACTCGGTCTGCTTGTCCATGTAAATCTTATATCCGTGAAGCAAGAGTGTAAGAAGGACTCAGCTCTGGAGAAAGCACATGCTTTTCTTGATTAGCTTGGCTGATGATACAGTGTTGTGATTTCGCTGAAATGAGGCTGTTGACTCTTTCCACTTGTTGCCAGGCCTGATTGATAGGTTTCCCAGACTTCAGACCTCTCGAGTCAAAACAGCCTGTTAATCTGCAACCATTGCACCTGCTTCCACTTGTATGAGGAAGTTATTGCAAAAAAATATATGAAAAAATCCCATTAGCCCGAAACTATTGAAAATGATCAAGTTTTCTTGTACTGTCAAGGTGGAGTGGACAGGTGGGGAGCTGTAGTCCCTTTCATCTTGTATTTCTGAGGGGGATTTGTCAAGATTAGCCAATCCCTGGGATCCGATTTGGGGCATGTTAAATTTGACCTTAATCCAGCACTGGACGTTTGCACTGAAGTATACCTCTAATCCAAACTACCAGATCAAATCTGCCATCTTATTCGCTAGTTACAGTTAAGGGGGTGTCACTTAGATTGTGTTTTGAAGTAAAATGTAGGTAAATCCACTGACCATATTTGTCATCTTGGTTTCCAAATGTTCTTCTAATAGACCATAGAAATGAGACTAGAGCCTTGCATTACACAGTACTGTTCCTGCAATGCTAAAATGGGTCGCTCCTGTTGTTGTCTCAGCTATTAAAATTCCTTTGCTGTTACAGAAGGGTATTACTCTGAAATGTGCCACAGGTGAGTGAAGGTTTACCTCCTCCCCAAACTATTATTGCAAATGCGTCATTCCCCAGTGTAGATGTAAAACAGAAAGCCTGTTTGATCATTTGAGCTGTGAGATACACGATAGGCTTAGGGGAAATGGAAAATTATGGCCCAACAATCCATGATCGGAACTTTCACAAAGGTGATAATAAGCAATGTGCATTGCTAATTGCTGGTAAAGACCAGTCAATCTGCGGATGAGAAAGTACCTAAATAATGAAGAGAGAGAGCTATGCTAGGTAGGAATTTGCAGCTGATGCTAGAAGACTAGCTAAGACCTTCGATTTGTGAGAATTTTCAGGAGTTTTTGAGTTCTCATCAACAGCAACTTGATCTCCCTTAAAGTTCTCCCAGCCCACACATTATACCATCTCACAAAAGACCAAGGACACGTTAATGTACACAACTCGTCCTGGGCACCCTTTCCCGTAACAAATTTCACCCAGCCCCAACAGAACTCATAACCGTAAATCTACAGAGTGGGCGAGACAGAGAGAGAGAGAGAGAGAGAGAGAGAGAGAGAGAGAGAGAGAGAGACTCGTTCAGATCCATAGTAGGAAGGAACCTACAAATCTTCTACTTAAGTGCTGATGGTCATTAAACTGTGCAAGTCAGCAAAGTTGACGCAATGTGCCCAGACACATCTTACATGTGCACACAAATAGACACCCACAATTTACACGTGTACACACATAAACACACAAAATTTACACGTGTACACACATAAACACGCACAATTTACACGTGTACACACATAAACACACAAAATTTACACGTGTACACACATAGACACCTACAATTTACATGTGCATGCACACAGACACCAGCAGTGTATACACGCATGCTCATAGCCACACAGAATTTACACATGCACATTCAGACACCTGGAATTTAGATTCACATTCTCACAGACACCCAAAACTCACACACGCACACTCATAGACATTTGTAACATACACATGCGTGCTTGTAACTCGCACATACATGTTCATAAACACCCACACTAGCATGTGCACGCTCATAGACACCCATTATTTACACTTACATGCTGGCAGACACCCGTACCTTATATATGCACAATGCAGACACCTATAACTCACACCCGCATGCTCGTAGACACCTGTAACCTATATGTGCACATTCATAAACACCCTCAATTGCATGCACATGTTCATAGGCACCTGTTATATACATATGCATGCTTGTAGACACATTTAACTTCCATGTGCATGCTTGCACACAACCGTAATATGCACACGCACCCTTGCAGGCACCTGGAACTTGCATGTGCATGCACACACACAGTCATGACTTCCATTTGCACGCACAAAGACACCTGTAACTTGCACATGCATAATTGTAGACACCTGCAACCTATATGTACACACCCATAACATAACATACGTGTACATACTTGTGGGCACCTGCATGCACATGGACACCTGTAACAGGCCCAACAATGCTTGAAGCGACGTGCAATTTACTTGTGCACGCTCATAGATTACCATGACTTATAAATGACACGTGTACGCCTATAGTCACCCACATAGACACCTGCGGCCTATATAAGCATGCATATCCATGCTTTCTTCCATTCCTTCCTCTCTCGCGCGCGCTCTCTCTCACTGCCTCACTCTCTCTCACCACGGTGCCATTTTAAATACCCAAGCCATATGCACAATACTGAAATCTCCCAGTGAACCCTAATCTCCCTGCATGCTCCCTACGGCCGACAGGGTGCATGTGGTGAGGAGGGGGTAGGGGACAAGACAATTCCACTAATGTTTTAAACCTCCCTCCCCCTTCCAGCCCCAACCCCCTAGTCTTGTTACTCATTAAAGCTAACCGCATGCTTCATAAGGGATCTGTAAAAGCACCCTGAGAATGTTTACAGCAGGCGAGCCGGAGAATGCAACCAGATCTTCAAAGGGAGCGTGAGATCTAAGCAACCCGAATCTCTGCTCGTCTAATTTACAGTGGCTTTAATTTAGGGTGTGCTCGACGAGGCCACGAACGCAGCTCTATTACTTTTCATTCAAGAATTAGCTGAAACGCCTTTTAGTACATTTTTCAATCTAAGGAGGAGACCTGATAGGATCTAAACACCAAACAAGGCTGAGGTACAGTGGCATTCTGAAGCTTGTAAAACAGTGAAAAAAAAAAAAAAAAACAAGGCAGCCAGAGGCTAATTTTAGGCCAGCAATTCACAAGGGACGATTTGAGCCACAAATCACTGAAACAGCATGGAGGTTCTCTCGAGGGGCGCTTGTGCCACAGCTATTTTCCCACAAAGCAGAGACCGAATCAGTCACTGAGAAAAATTACATTTGTTGTCAATGTTTTTTCTTTGTTTTGAACTCGCTAGAGGAAAGCTTCTCCTTCAGAAACACCTAAATTACGGGTTATGGGTCAGGGTAGAAATCAGAACCATAAATAGAAATCTCAAAAATAAAAATCTGAAAAATGCAGATTAGGTCAGAGGTGAAGTGTCTGAGATTCCCATGGAAAATGTAGACGCTTTCAGAGCGGTCAAAGAAATAAACAAGTTTTTATGTTCTACTCAAATAACTAGTTTTCTACAGTGATGCTAAGCATGAAGTCGACACGAACGTTTGCCAAAGTTAGCTGCTTAATAGGAATTTAGCTATTTTAATTGAACATAAAAACTTCAGATGCACTTATATCTCCTTATGGGTCGTATCCTCCATATTGATTCTACTCTACTTTATGTCTCTTCACTTTTATTCATGGATGCTATGGGTGAGTGATTTGAGAAAAATATGACGTCACGATTCTCAAAGGCGTTTCTGCGATAGAAGATATGTGTCACGATACATAATTGTGCTAACAATTTCCCCAAAATACAGTAGTGTTAGATTTTAACCCGTGATTTTGAAATACGTGGAATTTAAAGGGAAATCTTAACCCCTTAAGCTCGATAAATGTTTAGCCTGCATCTGATAAATACAACATTGAGCCTATTGTAGCTAAACATGATCACACGGGAAGCCGGAAAATAATCATTCCCAAAACATTACTTGGCCTCTTTCCAAGAATTTGTACACAAGGACATACTGATGTTATCAGTTTTACCTGCTGGTTGCACAAGGCCTGGACGGAATCCACGAGCACGCAGTCGGTTAAATATTACTATAAATATAAAGGTGTCCATTGACTCTGTGAAACATACTTTAGCTATTTTCAACCTGCCTGATGAATGAAGTCATCCAGTGGCAATGACTCAGTTTACTGATTTCCTGAGCGTGTTCCCAGAAAGCAGCTTTGTCTGTGTGTGTGTTTGGAAAGCGAACATAATTTGCAAATGACTACCGATAATAAGTATAAAGCACTATCTTAGGTATTACTAAGTGGCTGAAGCAAAACTCACTAATCTCATAAAGAGCATGATCTACATTTGCAGTCAAAATGATTCAACCCCCATTGCAAATCAGGTTTATTGTCAAAATTTCAGACTTTCAGCTGTTTGTAATGAACACATCAAACAAACGCAGTTTAAATAGTTCGACACGACGAGCGCTTCAAGTGGTTTCTACAAATTCAACTGAAAATATAATGATTTCTAGTACTTAGTAGAGCTCCTTTTGCTGTTATGACCTTCTGCAAACGAGATGCAGAACTTCTGCAGCGTTCCTGAGGAATCTTCTCCCGTTCCTCGTGAGCAATGGCCTCCAGGTCAGTAATATTCTTGGGTTTGCGTGCTGCAACCGCCTTCTTCAAATCCCACCTGAGATCTTCTATGGGGTTCAAGTCAGGTGACTGTGATGGTCCTGTAGAATGTTCCAGGACTTCTTCTGCAACCAAGGCTTGGTGGAATCTGAGATATGCTTGAGATCATTGTCCTGTTGGAAGGTCCAATGACGCCCAAGCTTCAGCTTCCTCACAGATGGCGTGATGTTTTCTCCTAGGATTTCCTGATACTTCACTGACTCCATCTCGCCTTCTACATGCTGCAGGTTTCCAGTGCCAGAGGATGCAAAGCAGCCGCAGAGCATCACCGAACCTCCACCATGCTCGACTGTGGACAGAGTGTTCTTTCGTCATTCTTCTTCCTCCAGACACACCGCTGATCCACTGTGCTGAAAAGTTCCAGTTTTGTTTCATCGCTCCACAGAACAGAATCCCAAAACTTCTGTGGATTGTTTATATGATTTTGAGCGAATTTTCTTGTACTTTGGGGTCAGTAGTGGTGAACGTCTTGGAGTTCTGGCATGGAAACCTTCTGCGTTTAGTACACACCTTACTGTGTTCACTGAAACCTCAGTGCCTGTTACACCAGGTCTCGCTGCAGGTCTTTTGCAGTCACTCGAGGGTTTTTCACAACCTGCCTTCTCACAAATCTGCTTGCAGCCATTGACAGCTTCCTTTTTTCTGCCCCGTCCAGGTATTTCATATATTTTCTGCCCCTAGGCAGTTCAGGTATTTCACGTGTTCCAGCTCACGCACACCTGGTGCAACTAATGAAGCCCTTGATTAGTTGCATCAGGTGTGCTTGAGAAAGCACCTGTTTTTTTGTTTTGTTTTTTCCAAAAAACGCCTGTTTTTCACAACAGCATATTTGTGTTGTTGTGAGGGATTCTATTCAGCTATTCAGAGGGGTGAATAATTTTGAAACTGGAGAAATCATCACATGGCAGCTCTGCAGTGCTAAGGTTCTGTTCTTTGGCTCAGTTAGCAGCTCACATTTACAACAAAAAACTTTGACCCACAACACATCGCACGTTTGAGTCACTTCCTGCAGTCAAATCTCTTTCTGACTTGGAAGCCGACTGACACCACCTTACTCAGATGCTCTCGGACCCGAGTGTGACTGGTGTGGTCTAAAGAACTGTACTGTGGGTACACACCAGGGTTCATACAGTTGAAAATGTTATTAAATTGGTTTAAAGTCACCACTTTTTCCTTCTTATACCCTCAGGGAACAAACCTGTCACTGGGGTGCTACCGTCAAGTGTATATCTTTTATACCTTTTATGTCTAAATAATGGTACCTCATTTAAGGCACATATGGTTTGCGTCTTGGGGAACCTAGCTGTACTTCTACGGTACATTTGTTTCTGACAGTCTGGTTAAGAATGCTGGAAGATTAACAAGTCTGGTCTCCTTGACTCCTCAGTCATGAAAACATGGAACTTGGAACCCTGCTAGATTAACGTTGGAGAATCACCACTTTCAGACTCGTACCTCATGGCTGTAACGCTGTTTGGTCCAGGGAGTTCATTCCCAATATCTCAAAACAGTCAGAATCATGAGATGTGCAAGATATGCAGATGACCTGCTGCGCTGCCATTTTGTTCACAGCAGATCCCGTTGAGTGTCTAAATGACGGACTGTTAAGTTTCTCCTAGAAACAACCTCGAAGCTCCAAATCTCTAGATATGATCTGATCTGGCCATGTTCTGGATTTCATTCACACCTTAGTACACCTGATACATTGTTAAATCGACTTTACCGCCTTTTCAATTCTGGATCACCTTCACACACACACACACGCACACACACACGCACACACACACGCACACACACACGCACACACACACGCACACACACACGCACACACACACGCACACACACACGCACCCACACACGCACACACGCACACACCGCAGTCCCATAAAATGGACAGGATCATGAAAGGGCTTTAATTCGGTTAGGGTCACCAGTAGATCTGAAAGGCTCCGGCATATCTCTCATCATGTGACCTCAACTTGTTTAAAGACCACACATCACAAGACCACACAGATCCCCAAAATATCCTCACAATGTGAGTCTGAAAATCTCATTTAGCCAATCAGATTTTACGGCTGGGGGCAGGAAGGACTGGAGCACATAGCAGGGTTGACCTGGGAGCGAGGGAGGTGACTAATCCCCCTATGGCTCTTGTTAAAGGAGCCTTCCACTTTCTTCACTAAGACATGATGGGGAGCTTTCCAAAGCATTCTTGTTAAATTAGTAGGCTTTTCAGCTTCCTTATGCCAAAACGGAGGTTTCATCAAACAATGTTTGATCTTTAACAGGATAGCAGTCTGATCTGGAGCTTAGACTGAGGTCCAGAACATCTATAATTGGAATTCGAGCTGTGATTGTCTCCTCACAGGGCTCTGTCACAAGGTACAGCAGGAATATTCATGCATGATAGAACAGTATTATAGATATTAGGCCCCACTATCGGTGTGAAGTAAGGCTGGGCAATATGATGCCATAATATCAATATTGTGATAATTACACTTTTCTGAGATATCATCTTTGTAATATTTTGTAATGTTTTTATTAACAATTACAACCAATGATTGAGGTCGGGCTAATCTGACCTTAACGTTTGTCCTGTGTCAAGTCTTTTCTAAAGTCTTTTTTTTTTTTTTTTTTAAATTTCCCCTCTTTTTAACTGTTAATTTCTTTTTGTAGACATGAAACAGTTACTAAACACATTTGTTTCGCATTACTCATGCAATACCACGGTTCGGTCAGCAGTCTGTTTGCAAACCTAAATACTGTAATGATGATATTTCGTCTTGAACCCCAGCACCACTGAATTCTGGGTTCTGGAATCTGATTGGTCAGAAGAGGAGGTGTTGATGAATTTTCTAGAACAGCGGCTCTGACAGTAGTGCAGCTGTACATCATAGGTTTATATTAATACGTTATCGTTTCTATAGCAACCGCTCGTTCAGAAGGACGTGTACGTGTGTAAATGTTGATATAGTTAATAAGTTTTCCTGAAATAAGGAGATGTTGTTGTTTTTTTTAAACATGTATGGAAGGAGTCTCCAGTGTCAGCGCTTTGTAACAGTCAGAGGTAACGCTGTAACAAAGGAACGACTGTTTATAGCTGCTGTAAGGTAAGTGAGAATAGGAACTCACTTGTCTCACAGATGCTCCACAACATTAACGTAACAATAAACGATTAAACGGCAAGGCGTGTTGTTGTTTTTTTTAAACATATCATCATTTATAAAACATTCGAGGTGGTAACAGTAGTTCTGCTTTATCACACCACCTGGTGGTCATGGATTATTTAATGTTTTATGATTAATTGGATTATTTAATGTTGCTATAGCAACCAGTGACAGTTCTGTGCTGAAGATATTTGAGTGAAATTGTAGAAATTGAGGTTCTACAGCTCCAGGGTTCTTCACAACAGCCAACTCTAAGCTCTGTCTCCTGCTTCAAACCAAAATGCCTTGATGTAAAAATGTTATCTAGATTCGCACCCGGGCGATTTCTGAATGACTGGCTTTACACTCGGACGTCTTTTGACCTTGAGGCGGAATTTAAACATGGAAAACCTGACGCCGTGCTGCTGATCCTGTGTGAAACATGTAGTCTGTCATTAGCCGTGTTAAGCCAGGCTTCGACCTCTATGTGTACCAGGATGGAGCGAATCAGTTCCCCTGTTTCGCCTTGCAAATGCAAACTTCCTACTGAAACCCCCGAAACACACGTTACACAGCACATCAGCCCAAAGTGCTATCTTAAAGAATCACGAGTCCGCTTGTTCCCGTCATTCTGTTGTTTTTTGGGGGCTTTTTTATTTTAGGAGTGGACTCCAGTTCAGCTGAGCCGCTGCTGGTGTGGAGGTCTAAAGCAACAAGTGAGCGTTTGTTCCACAGGAATGCCGGCTATGCGAGCGATAGAGGAGGGGGATGGGACAGAGGGAGGATAAAAAACAAGCCGTCTGTGAGGAGGACACGAGCGCTTTTCCCACCTCTATCGCAGCGATTAGCCGAGAGCCTGTGGCGTTGACTGTCGCACAGAGAGGGTCAATATTGACACAGCGGTTAAACGTACACTTTCCTCAAGGTCCCACAGGTGGGAACTGAGAACGACTGTGAACACGAGCATAAATATTACAGTAGAACAGACTCAGGGAGTGAAATACATGCGTAATGAGGGTAGAACGCTAACAAAATACGCAACAAAATCCCGTATGGACATAAAACTCAGTGAATTCCTCTCATCAGACTGTTCATCTATTAGATTTTTGTGGATTTTATCGGATTATAATCTGACCGAAACATCTGTAATCAGTCCGTACAGGAGTTTTTTTGTGATTGTCGCGGCCAAAAACCCTTGATTTTGCTGCGTCTTTTTCAATATTCGCAGTGTTTTGTCTTTCTCTGCGATGTTTGATGGTAAACGAGAACTTTTATCTGTACTCCTGATCGAAGAGAGCTCAGGCTGAATGCGCGCTGTGTTGACGTCACATGACGCGTCTCTGCGGAAAATCTGCGGAATTTTCTGGAAGAAATCGCAAGCTCTTCTGAATATTCCGGAGTTTGTTTGATTTTGCGTTGACTTCTGCGATCGCAAAAACCATGAAATCCTGGAGCAACTGATTAATGACCAGAAAAACTGCCTCGGCTTAATGAACATTAGATTATAGTGTATACATTTCACAATATCACATTCAAAATTGCCTGTAAAAGCAATATATATATATATATATATATTTCAGAGTTCTCAGTAGGTCGATATAATATCAATACCGTGATCATGACATCACAATAAAAAACACTTTTCTGAGACATTATGAGTATCGTCAGAATTTTTACCACTAATTACAGACTATAAAAAGCGTCAGAAGCTAAACGTTTCCTTTGACTCCTTAAAACTGTGTACAAGTTTTTAAATTATCCTCATTTTCAGTGTAAAAGCATTTATTTTTGCAGTTTCAACGTCAGTTTGTTATCACGATACGCAACAGGTCAAATTCCCCGAAAGCCTTTGATCTACATGGATATTTTACACACGTACTACACCTCCTCTGTGACCGCCTTTGTATGTATTGTTTGTATTCAATGCGCTGCCGTATCTACTTTGTCGTATCATTGTACTGTTTGTATAGTTCGTATTTTTTAATGCTGCGATATATATTTCTCTTTGTGTATTCTGTCCATCTATCTTACACCGATTTTACCAACACACGTTCCGAATACATTCAAGTGGCCAGTAAAGTGATTCTGATTCACTTCATTTCCTGCCAAACGACTCCTTTAAAGGTTCTCCTTCTGGAGCAAGTATTACGAAGCGAGTAAGCGTGTTTGCTTTAACGCAGCACCGTGCAGCCGTCTGTTCCGCGTTAGTCCAAGTTTTAATGTGTTGCAGTTGCGTCGGTGGAAGAGAGCCAGGATGGAGACCTTGAGCGAGTCTGAAGTAGGGACTGAATGACAAAGCGTTCGACTGGGTGAAAGGTTTTGTTTGCGAGCCGTGGACCTGCTGTTTACGGTACAACCGACTTCTGACTTCAAAAACCAACAGCGGATACATAAAGATACAAAGTGCTGGTTTATAATCCCAACCATCAGTGGAGTTATTTTATTTTATTTATTTTATTTTATTTGCAATCGTAATTTTCTTTTTAAATGGATATCTGAGATGCAGTTTAAAGTCTGTCCACCCAAAAAAAAAAAAAAAGATGTATTAAACAGCATTAAACCGCCGTCATGACATTCCACACACACCTTCCACCTCTCTGAATGTACACTGCCTCACTTGGAGAACATGCATCTACCATACGAGACCCACATGTAGTGTAAATACTCCCTCCAACGTTGAAGCATTAAAAACGTGAACGCAGAAGAGCAGCACGTGCACGTGCAGACGCACTGAGAGGATGATGGAGGCTTGATTATTTAACACATCGCTCCTGTGGAAGTCTGGGACCGTTCACGAGCCCGAGGGATTCGCTTCATAAACATCGCTCCGTTCTCAGAGACGCAGAGATCGTCCAGACCTGAATGATTACGAGTGACGGTCTCCAGGAGACAACACGCAGACAGACAGAGGGACTAACTGCTCGCGTCGCTGAGAATTTCACCGTGTCTTTAACAGAACAGTCCAGTCTCAGGTCCAGACATCTCAGAGAACACCTCATGTTCAGAGACCTCCATGAGACTGAGATGTAGTGAAGGTCAGAGTGGTTTCTCAGAATACCAGCTAATCACAATGTGCTCTGTTCATTCTGTAGATTCTTCTCAAATGAACCGTTTCCATGAACCCATAACGCTACATTCTATCCATGTCCACACATGCGACACGTAATCCTATCCACCGCTACATGCGAGAGAGGAACACCCTGAGAACAGTGACGACATGCTAGCCTTGTGTTTAATCTTAAAGTCGTAAGTCCTAACCGCTGTCCATCTCAGAAAACGGAACAGACAGGAAGAAGAATTCCGGACCATTTGATGGGACATTTAATAATGTCATATTGGTTGATATAGTATTTTCGGTTATTTTTAACCCGACTACACGGGGAATAAACATTGTGTGTCAATTCCGCCTCGAAATGTCCGTCCCGCCATCAGAATCAATATTAAATTCGGATTATTTAAAGGTTATACATCAGCGTTGTTGAGCTCTGGATTCTGATTGGTTGGAAAGATCCATTTTCTAGAACAGCAGCTCTGACAGTATATTAACGTGCTCGTTATTTATATCGTTTCTATGGTTACAGCTCGTTCTCAGGGACTCGTAAGGCGCATAAACAGATATAATAAATGTGTGTAATCGTTGATATTGTGACACTTTCTTACAGTAAGGAGATGTTTATGTAACATTTATGGAAGGAGTCTCCGGGGTCAGTGCTTTGTAACAGTCAGCGGTGAAGCTGGAACTTTAATATAATTTGTGGGTTTCTCAGTAACATGACGAGCTGAGTTTTTCCGTCTTATTAACTTTTAGAAGGGGGGGGGTGGGGTGCTATAACATATATAACAAAAACTATGTATCACTTCTTACTATGAGGAATAAACACTTGGGGATGTGCTCTTTTAAGAAGGACATAAAAAGTTTACAAAAATGAAATCAATTGAAAAAAAGGCAAGTTCTGTTGAGTCGAAGAATTTCTCGCTGCAGACACAGTTTGAGTCTTTCTCCTGGCAGTGTTTTACAAGGACAGCTGACATTTATTTGGCATTCATTAGCGCTACTGGAGGCGTGGTTGCAAAGAGGTCAAAACTCCTCGCCTCAAATTTGACCATAATTGGACAGGACAAAAAAAAAAAAACAAAAAAAAAAACACACACACAAACACAAAAATAAACATCACTCAGTCTGACATATGGAATATCTCAGAAAGGACACTCTAGTGAATATGCACTCTTTGCTAAAGGGCTTTGAGGAAACTGTATACAAAACACACACACACACACACACACACACACACACACAAAACCGACCTCCGAGTGTGTTCAGCGTCCCCAGGCACTGAGCACCCCAAAATAATCCAATCCAATTACTAGCATGTCTGCCACACACTGCTGTTTCTGGACAGGGTCACGACCTCTGTGGAAGTTCACAAACCCCCCTCGCATTGTGTGGACATCATTAACAGAGACGTCTCAATGCTACAACCGGGCCGTCACCACGATCCCAGCGTCTGTTTCTCAAATCCATAAAACGGGTTCTCAATGCCAGCTCCTCTTTAGGTCTGGAAGCTCGGGAAAGCAGCGAACACTAAATTGCCATTTAAGGTGACCGTCACAACATCACGAGCCAAAAAAAAAAAAAAAAAGAGAAAAGAAAAGAAAAGAAAAAGAACGACCGCCTCTCAGAGCTGGCTGCGACTCTCCCGGGAGATCACAGATCTCAAAACTCACTGCTATTCTTACATGGGAAAATGAGGCTCGCGCCAATTTCTGCCAGTGTTCTGGAAGAACAAAAACACAGGAGATGATAGCGGAGACAAAAGAGCTTCAGCTTCACATCAGCGAGTCTGAATAGATGAGCTGGTTTGTTTTTGAAGACGCGCAATTCTGAAGCAGATATCAGTCAATGTTGTAGGAGTGTACGGCGGATTGAAGTGCCTGTCGCTCGCCTGATTCTGCACTCCTCTGAATGGCGGGGTTTCTTTCAGGAGCTGCGCACTGCCCGAGACAATAAACTCATAAAGTGAATGGGGTTTAAATCACTTTCAATCACAGCGCTGCCTCTGATTTACAACAGCCTGTTGTTGGAGCTTCCAGTTAACTGCTGCTCAGTGACCCGTAATGTGCAGCGCCCATATAACCACCGCATGCAATATATGTGAAAAACAAGCCTCTGTGACATATTAAATGTCTCACCGCTGCCTGAACACTGCTTTCTGAGGCAGCTCATAATCCCAGTATATATATCGTATATAAAATATATGCAGTATAGCGGGGTCAAGCTATGTGAAATCACAGGAGGCCTCCCGACTGACCATCTCCGATTTGCTTCATACTTTCTGCAAACAATGTCACTATTCCCAATAAACAGTATGCACAACTTCAGGCTTGTATCTGCTTTAGTTTCTATGATATACTATAGAAGCCTTAAAAAGTGGGTGTGGCCCTAGTTTTACTGAAAAAAAAAAAAAAAAAGGAGGTCAACAGTTGCATATTTCTTCTTCTTTTTTTTTTTTTTTTTAGAAGTTAAAGAAATCTTATACTAGAAAACAATCTCTGAAAATTTCATGCATCTAGGACAAATAGTTCAAGAGTAAAACGAGGGCCACGCCCCTTTAAAAACCTCAATATCTCATAAACGAATGAAGATACAAGACTGACAAGGACATAATTTGCAGAAAGGACGACACAGAGCTGTGTATTTTGTATTATACATTCACATGACCTATGTACACATCACAGTGCTACTGTTCATTCTGTATACTTACCATATTGACACTGCTATCAGGGTTGCCAGGTCTCAGGAATAACTTCTATCCCGGCTACAACTTGGGCACAAAATGACGTTAAGTTAAGCCAAAATGGTTTGGAAACAAAGCGATAGTGAAGTATAGTGAAAGTTTAGTTTATATTACAAAGATTCTGTGAGGGAATGTGGGATTATAGAGTGTGTCCCCCAAGGGATACACATCTGTTCTTCTTTTTCTCAGACTTTGGATGGCAAAATATATTTTTTTTCACTGTGGTGTGCACGCATTTCTTTGTAGCAGTTGCGAATCTCCTTGTACGGGCATGACTCCACATCCCCACATTTCCCTCTCACAGTCTTTGTAATATAAACTAAACTTTCGCTGTACTTCACTTTCACATTGTTTTCTATCGTCGATGTTTGTGGAGTTTGATTAGATTTCATTCTTGGCGCAAAACCACCTGTGGACTTGCTTTTTCTACTCACAACACTGTTTCAAAATTAAGCCAATTAATCGTAAAAAACACAACCCTGGCAACCCTCACTGCCCTGTCATATTTTTGTCTGCTACCTCAATATTCTACCTCAATATTCTAACTGTCATGCTGCTGCGACGCCTTAAATTCCCCATGAGGGATTAATAATAGCTGATCTTATCTTATGCATCTAAAGGAGACAGAATTCAAATCTGTGCAGGTAAAGCCTTGAAAGGTAGTGACTTAGAGGAAACCTACATAAAAAATAAAAATAAAAAAAAGAGAACACACAAACAAGAAATTCCCCAAACAGTAATGCGCACTCAGGATTGGCCTGCTTCAGTAAAGCTCTAAACCTGGCTCCAAAAACTCATCTCCAAATGTTTGTTTTCCCTACTCGAAACTAACACCTGAAATTCCTTTCCGAGAGATTCCATCCTTCAAGATCCTGAAGCTTGTAGCCAGAAACGTGTCACTGGAATATCTGAGGCGGAGAATAATCAGAAGTAAACACGAATACATGTGAGGAGTCTTTGGTTTTAAAGGTTTAAGCGGTAGACATCTTGCGAATCAGATCGTTTATATGGTGAGAACTCAGAGGAAACCCACATGGACTCCTGGAGAAGATGCAGAACACCGCACAAACAGTAACCTGAGCTCAGGACTGAACCCAGGACCCTGAAACTGTGAGGATTCAGCTTTACAGTATGATTTAAACCAACTGCTGCAAATACGCACCCGATATTGGACGACTTATTAAGTTAAATTATTTATGCTACAAAAAAGGAACGATTTATCCGGTAACTATGAGATACAAGGCAAAAGCAAAAGACAATGAATGACAAGCAACTTATTTTTTTAAATTACAGAACACACAGTTAGCAAAATATATGGCACTCTTGGTAGCTACTACAGAGTTTATCCACGTTCTCTAACGAACTCTATTACACTGACACTGAGCATCAGCCCTGAGAAAAAAAGAAAAACAGAGACGCCAGCTCTGTCTCTGCTGCCTCCTTCAGTTTCACAAAATTTGAATGGTACAGACACGCCGTCTCCTCGACTCCGTCCAACACGGTGACATGATAAAGACAGGCTAAGTTTGTGGAAGCTTGGGATAAGGATCCAGCTGATGTCCACCTGCAGATCCTGGACCAGAAGAATCACTCATTCAAATCACAGAGTCCAGGAAATTTGAACGAGCAGTCCAGTCCAGTCCAGTCAAGTCCAGTCCAGTCCATGTTTGCTGCTTTTCTTGGGTTGGGATCTTAGAACGCCATTTGGAACCTCAAGTTAACTGACAGGCAGGGGTGCATAAAGTACTGAGTACTGAGTATGGTGTCAAATTCTTCCTCAGTTAAAAACAAAAGATCTTCTTGAGTGAAAGTCAAAAGGTATCTACAGTACATTTAAACATCAAGTCTATCTATTCAAGAGTAGAAAGTAAATATTTTGAACTGATCGATGATGAACAATGCATACAAAAACAAACACACATTTCATCCATCCCATCCATCCATCTTCTACACCGCTTATCCTTTTCAGGGTCACGGGGAACCTGGAGTCTATCCCAGGGAGCATGGGGCACAAGGTGGGGTACACCCTGGACAGGGTGCCAGTCCATCACAGGGCACAATCACACACACACTCACACACCCATTCATACACTACGGACACTTTAGACACGCCAATCAGCCTACCATGCATGTGTTTGGACTGGGGGAGGAAACCGGAGTACCCGGAGGAACATGCAAACTCCACACACACAGGGCCACGGTGGGAATCCAACCCCCGACCCTGGAGGTGTGAGGCGAACGTGCGAACCACTAAGCCACTGAACAAAAAAAAATACTTATTTAGAAAAGCGAAAATGCAGCTGATTGGCTTAGTGGCTGCGCTGCTACAGAAAAATACATAAAGTACATCAAGTCACTTGTAGAGTTTTAGTACATGAAAGATCTCCCAACTACAGTAACAAAGTACGTGAAGTATTTTTCCCCACGTCTGCTGACAGGAAGTGCATCCACAATAGATTCTGATAGCGTTCGGTCTAACATTAACGCCACCCAGTGTTAACCTGAGACAGCACCCTTCTTTTTTACCGCCCTTGAGAACCTGGTCACCTTTTATCTTCACCTGATCTGATGTAGAAAGCCCAAATCCCAAATCTCCTCTGAGTGAATGAACCGAGGTTAAGTCTGGCAGCACGGATCTGAACGGGTCATCGGCACAGTTCATTCTTCAAGGAATTAGTCTTTATTTCAGCACTGACCCTGAGATAAAGCTCGCTCTGAGGCTGTAATCCACTACCCAGTGCCCAGTACAGCGCAGAGTAGAGTTTCTTTTCCTGCAGGCCAATTAGCTTCCCTTTTCCCCCAAATTTGCCCTTTCCTGTGTTTAGATAGATTAGAAAGGAGCAAAAACAGAAAACATTGACTTCCAAGTTACTCTTTTACTATCTCTTTCTTACTTAATGATGATGAATATGCTCCATGCATCACACGTTCGTGTAGGCTAATCATTAGTTTGCTAACAGCAAACGTTAACCTGAAGAGGTAAAAAAAATAATAAAAGAAGTCTTTTGGTGAAGCGAAAAGGTTTTGGAACAGGGACACGTTTGGAACTATTCAGACTATGTGAAAAATCCTGGGTTGTCCCATTATTTCAGAGAGAGAGAGAG
Source organism: Ictalurus punctatus (assembly GCF_001660625.3). Taxonomy (NCBI): domain Eukaryota; kingdom Metazoa; phylum Chordata; class Actinopteri; order Siluriformes; family Ictaluridae; genus Ictalurus; species Ictalurus punctatus. The sequence goes on from NC_030416.2 coordinate 36,715,947, forward strand.
GGAGTGGGTGGAGGAATGCATCAACACTCGCGGTGAGAAGTAGCGGTCACACACAGCTAGCTCTCCAAACTGCTCTCCAGGCTGAGCGGGGTCAAGCACCCGTCAACAAAAGACAACATTCCTCCTGACTCCAACTGGCATCACCACCAATACCACCGATTTTAACCCTTACCTTCAGCTCGGGTCAACACGAACCACCAAAATCTTCTACCAAAAGATCGTTCCAACATCAAACAGAATCAGGAAAAGTATAAACCACCGCGTGTGATGCTTTCATTGTAAAAATCGTAAAGACATTTTTAATATAAACCTGTGATTTGCTTTTCTATGATCGAAAATTAATCAACCAATCAGAATCGAGAATTCTACTTAGTGTTTTTGGAGGCTAACAATAAGAACACATACAATATCAATGCACTGAATATGTTCGATTTTTCCCAAAACGTTTCCTAAATATTCAGAATCTTCAGGTTTAGCGTATCACACCTTACCAGAATTTCCCAACCCACACAAGAAGCATGCAAAATGAAAAAGATATACGCCACGGATATCAGTCTCAATTTGACCTCACTCAGATACATGTCAGGATAAAACCAAGCGAAATCTAAATTTGTTCTTGTTTACTCATGTTTACAGACTTACATATCCCGACGTTCTGTGGGAAAGGATGATGTCATTTTAAAAATATCATTGCTGTAGAGTCCCTGAGACCCCAAACAAACAGGAAGGGAAGAATCTGAGCTAAACATAATGGTTACAACAAAATATTAACATTCTATTGCTGTTAAAAGATGGTTTGGATTGATGGCACCACCACAGGGCTAAGAGAAGCGGTGTATTTGGGTCAGGATTAGCGAGCTGGGTCCGATCCAAGCCGAGCTGAACCACACAGGACCCGGAATGCAGTAATCACACACGCAAGAGCAGCCGCCCTCTTAATCTTCACTCACTCTTTCATCATTTCCCCAAAGGTTTCCAAACGCTTCACTTGAGATTAGTGAAAGGAGTGGAGGGGGAAAAAAGCATTTAATTATGGAGTAGTGTACGATTCTCAAGTCTTTTTTCCCCGCTGAGTACTCCCACAATGCAGGAATTCACTATTTAAATATCGAGATCAGATGCCTTTCATGCCCCCTTTTTCCCCCCAGAGTAATTCATCACAATGCCAAAATCTACTCATGAGCTTGGATTAGCTTATAGCTTTATATAGAGCTGCCATGTAGACGTGAAATGACAGATTTGGAGTTTCCCCTCCCTAGAAAAGTACCTCAGCTCTCTGTCTGTCCCTCTCTACGTTTCTATTTAGCGGATGCTTTTATCCAGAAAGATTTAAAAGTTACACCAAGTGTAGAGATGATCAGACCCTCATCTGAGGGTTAAAAGTGGCTCGCTGGCAGTCCCGGGCTTTGAACTTACAACTACCACTCGTCTTTCTACCTCTTTCCCACTCTCTTATTCCCTCTCTCTAAATAAAGCTTAAAGAAAAACCTCAAAAAAGGTCTGAACCTTGCCAAAACCCAACGCCGAACCCATACGTCAAGCTTGCCTATAGCATTGCTAATAAGAAACAACATTACGAGCAGAGAAGAACGACCTTCTCTGTTGACCTGCAAGGTCTTCAGTATTGAGGTAACCCGTGTTATTTCACTCCGAATTGCGTAATTGTTGCAGGATCTGAAATCTGCCCACAAAACACACACAGATACAGCAGGTGAGTGACCGAGCGGACAAAGGCAAACACATCTCGCATGGCCCGAGAGCCAGACACATCACAACCGAGTCCGACACACAGTTCACAGGAGCTACTGTATAAAGAACAAGGAGCAAGTTTGTATTGTGGAAATCGCTCAGCCATTTTATCGTACTTTACAATACTGCGTTTAAAATGATACTGTACCTCCATCAGAGCAACGTTCCTTATTTCACATCTTACTCAAACTGTCATGGGACTCCTTCAAATTTGTACAAAATAAACTTGCAGGACAACAGCTGTCTGGACTTGATTGAGTTTATCCTGGGATTTTTGCAAAATGCCTAAAATTGTTGTCTATACAAAAAAAAAAAAAAAAAAAACAACAACTGCTGAAGGGAATACAGGGAAAATATTTTTATGTGTTGTTGAGAAGACCGAGAATGAGAGCTTTGGGGTGGTTTCAACCCTTATGATAACTGTGAGAGTGAGGATTTTAGTGATTTGGCCGCTGTAATAACAATGGTGGTCAGACCAAGAATTTTTTGAGCTACCATCATTGTTATAACTTCAGAAATAAGAACGTTGGATCTACAAGCATTGTATATACTTTTGGACTGAGAACAATAGAGGTTCAAACAACTTTTTTTTTTAGCTTTAGGACTGAGAAATTTGAGGACTCAGCCCTTATTACAACTTCTGAGAGTGAGGACTTTAGATGTTTGACCACTGTAATAACTTTAAGGGTTTATCCATTGTGAAACCTTTGTGACCAAGAATTTTGGAGCTACCAACATTGTTATAACTAGAGCTTTGGAACTTCAACCACTGTAATTACTTTCAGATTGATGAGATTTGGGGTTCAAACTATTTTATAGCTTTAAAATAAAGAAATTATGTTATAACCATTGGTTTAACTTCGGAAATGAGAACTTTGGATCTTCAAACATAGTTATCACTTGTGGACTGATAACCTTAGGGTTCAACCAATTTCATATATCTGGGTCTGAGAAATGTAAGGGGCTCAACCCCGATATATCGGATATTAGGATGGTAATTGCATTGTGAGTTGTGCTGTCTGTGATGTAACGGTGTGAATGCATCATGTTGTGACCAAACAGCAAGAAAAAAACTCTTAATACATGTAAATGTATACAGTGAATGAAAATGATTCTGATTCTTATTAAACCCACAGAGGGTGGCCCACTATAATAGCTCAGAGGGAAAACTTTCAGACTGAGAACATTGGGGGTCCAAGCACTGTTAGAACTTTGGGACCAATAATTTTGGAGCTACCACAATTGTTATACTTTGGATACTTGGAACTTTGGATTGTCAACCATTGTAATTCCTTTCACACTGAGAAAGTTTGGGGTTCAACCAATTTTATAGCTTTGGGCTTGAGAACTTTAATGGATCGACCCTTATAGTAACCGTGAGGTTGAAGATATTGTGGTATTGACCACTGTAATAATGTCGAGGGTTCAGCGCTTCATTGTGAAAACTTTGGGACTGAGAGCACTGGGGGTCCAACCATTGGTAAAACTTTGGGACCTATAATTTTGATTTCGACAATGATTACTATGACTTTGAAAATCAGAATTCTGGACATTCAAGTATAGTAATACACTTCATTAAATTTCACACTGAGAATAATGGGGGCTCAACCAATGCAATATCTTTGGAACTGAGAACACTGGGGTTTATTGTAACATTTTAATAACTTCAGAAATTAGAACTTTGGACCTTCAAGCACTGTAATTACCACTGGACTAAGAACAATACTGGTTAAACCAAATTTATAGTTCTGGGATGGAGAAATTTGAGGTCTCAGCCATTATGATTACTTTGAGACTGACCTTTTTTAAGAATTTGACCACTATAATAATTTGAAGGTTCAGCGATTGTGAATATTGAGACGGACAACTTTGGGGGTCCAACCGCGTTGGGACCAATAACAACCAGTGCTATATCTTTGAAATGAGAGCAAATCTGTAACAATTGTGGACAGAGAACTCTGAGAGGTTCTAAGGGGTTTGAGCTCTGAAATAACTTTGATGGCACAGCAACTGAGAAAACTGACTCGACTATAGGGCTCCAACCATTGTTAGAATGTTATGACCAAGAATTTAAACTACACCCATTGATATAACTTAATAAATGAGAACGTCCGATTTATAACTATGTTTAATTACTTTCGTGAGAGCACTGAGGGGTCAACCAAAGTTGTAGATTTGGGTTGAAGAACCTTAGGGCTGCAACCACTGTTCAATCTTTGGAACCCATAATTTTGGAGGTACAGGCCTTATTCTAACTTTAGAAATGAGAACTTTGGACCAAGCACCATAATTACTTTTGGACAAACAGTGAGGATCCAACCGGTATTACAACTTTGAGACTGAGAATGTTGGAGTCTCAACAATTATGAAACTTTGAGTGTTCAACCACTGTGAAAACTTTGAGACTGAGAACACTGGGGGTACATTATTAGAACACTGGGACCAAGAATTTGAACTACAGCCATTGTTATAACCTTGGAAATGAGGACTTTGGTTCAAGCATTCTAATCACTGTTACACTCTGAACCATACAGTTTCAACCAATTTTATGATGTTGGGACTGATACTTTTGCTAAACCTGTTATTACAACATTGGAAACAAGAAATTCAGGGCTACAACCATTGTTTTAACATTGAATCTGAGAACTATGAGGAACACTGGAGAACATTGGAGGTTCCAGCACAGAACTTTGAGACCGAGAACTTTGAAGGTTTCTTAATCATTGTAAACAAAGAAATAGTGCAAACAACAGCTCACCTTTCGAGTTAAACGCTTCTTTGAGATGAAGCAGCACATCAGCAAATTTCCGTACATCACTGACAAGCTGCATGATGTATTCCGGGTCGGAGCTGATAGAGCTCAGTGAGTCACTCTTAATAGAGCCAGCTCTGGAACCCGATCCTGAACCCGGGGGAAAGAAGTGTGAGCTGGAGAATCGTGTAATGCTCACACTTGAGCATTTGTTTCCCAGGTTGCTTTGCTGCAGCATCCCGCTGGCGAACATCCCAGCCGCGGCCAGCTTGCTTTGGACGAGCGACGCTGCAAACTCGCTTCGATTTAATGAGATTCCACACACGTCCTCAGCGGCGGTGACGGTTCCTGGAAATAGAACAGGTATTACACTCACACTCATGCTCTTCAGAACCAGGCCTGGACAGACACCTGCACTGCTCCAATCCAAGGTTATCTGCAGCTTTATCTAGTTTCATATGAACAGGAACAACACTAAACCATGTACAGGTCTATGAAAGACTCTAGCCGTCAGTGGGTTATGGTAGAGTTTTGAAGATTAGACAGATGCTAAATTGTCCAGTTCGTGGTGGGTTCAGCCATTGTGAAAACGTTGGGCCTATGAACTTCAGGAGGCCAACAATTGTTAGAACTTTGGAACCAAGAATTTTGGAGCATCCACCAGTGCTTCAACTTTAGCTCTGAGAAAATACAGTAAACAGTAAAAAATAAAACACAGTAATTTCTGTATGTAGTCCTTTTACAAATCAGGGTTAAATGTGCCAAAACCATTGCAGCACATTAAGGTCTTCATTAAAAGGTAAAGTGAGCATCCCACTGAACACTCTCTCTCTCTCTCTCTCTCTCTCTCTCTCTCTCTCTCCCAGTTAAGATGGTCTTAATTTTGCTTTTAGGAAACTCAGCCAGTTGTTTAATGTTCACCACAGAAACCATGCTTCCACCATACCCGTAGTAATGTGAGACGGGGAAGAGGGGGCGGGGCTTCCAAGAGGTCCGTTAATATTGGAGATTTCAGGTACGATTCATATTTTGATCGGCTCACCTGTCATTTTCATTGGAGGAAAAAGACTAACTCGTATCAGCGTACTAATACGCAAAATAACAAGGTACCAGACTTTTGGCACTAGTAAATTTATCACTGGACCAGTACCTACAGTAAAGTTCCAGCTGGGTGGTTTTTGCTCAGGACTGGCAACAAGAAGATCTGACAATGCTCACAGCACTGAGTGGTTATGTGCCATGCAACAACATATGCAAATTTCAAAATGAAATGTTTAATGTAAATGATCAATGCTTATTTATAAGCCACTTGGGGGGGGGGGGGGGGGGGGGGGGGACTATTAATAAAGAATAAGTTGTGTCCAACATCTTGGTATTATACACCAGCATTCATTAACATCCATTCATAAATTTCCCATACCAGGTTGCAGGGTAGCTTCCAGAAACCTGGGGCAGGGTGCCAACCCATTGCAAGGCACAATCACACACACTGCAGACAATTTAGATATGTCAATCAGCCAATCAGGAGGAAACCCCTGAAGAAGATGCAAGCTCTGCACAAACACAGGGCAGGGGTGGGGTTCGAACCCACCTCAAGGTTTGAGGTGGGGGCAGACGTCCTAACCACGAAGCCGCCGTGCCCCCCTGCATCAACATTCAAAACATGACAACAATGCATTACCAGAATAGCTACAACATTACCAATCATATCCAGACCCTATAATCTTAGTGCAGGACAGTGTAAACAAATCAGTGCTCTAATCCGAATTAAGGAAAACGAGTTAAACTTGCATTCCTAATCATTTCTCAAATCCACTTACAGTGCATTAAGATTTATTCTATGGATTTCTACAGAGCAGATCGGTCTAGTTTCTCCAGATTCCTCTACAATACAGCTGTGGAAACTGTCTTATCACATTCCACTTTTCCTAGCTATGGAAAACAGCAGCAGAGTGGAAAGTCTGAATAAACAGAATGACTCCATGTGAGTAACTGTAATACATCATATAAGCTCTATCACTTGTAAAGCAGTCCCATTTCATTCCACTGGGTCTTTTAAATGATGTTAGAATTAAAAAGCATTGATTTAACGAGTTACATTCAGAATTACTCACGTGTGAAACATTCCTGAGTCCGAAAAGGGAAAAAAATGTAGCAGTAATCCTCAGAGAAAGACTGAGAGAGAGAGAGAGAGAGAGAGAGAGAGAGAGTCCCTCCGGTCTCCACTGTCTCTCACATTAACTCGTACCACGGGTGATAAAACCCCGCCTCCTTAACTGTCCGCCCAACGTCTGCACAGACCCCGCCCCTTCGCTAAAGACCACGCCCCTCCAACGCAAACACTCCTCCTGTGTTTGAATGGAGAATAAATCGAGGGAAGACTCCAGGCAAATGTGTACAGTCACATGAAGCTCTCAAAGAGTCAGACTCCAAATGTCTTACTTCTTTATCAGAAGTTTTTATTATTATTATTATTATTATTATTATTATTATTATTATTATTATTAAAAATAGATTTTAATAAAAAAAAACACTTCCGTGTCAGAATTGTAAACACATTTAGCATTATAACTATAATAAATAATAATGACCCTAACTATAACAATATCTGTAACTATTACACATTTAGTAGAAGTTGCACACTTAATATCATCATAATACTAATAATTATAATATTATATGATGTTGTAATGGATCCTTTAAGACACCATGTGATGTGATCCTCTCCTCTATAGGGCTATTAGGAAAATTAATGACGTCATTATGAGATTGTTGCACGTGATTGACATCAGGACATCAATTCATCCAGATACATTTAAGAGTTAAGCCTCAATTTAGCCCGTCATACAATATGAAGAAATAAGACCAAGCTCTCCTGATGATTCTAGAGAGAATTCCGCCATCTAGTGGAGGATGATGTTATTACACTGAAGTCTCAGCTCTACGTGTGTTCAGTGCAGAGCACGGAGGATCAGATAGGAGTGTTCATTCATTCATGCTCTGGTATGTGTAAGTGCAGCCCTGCATTTAATGAAGTTTGCATTTAATGAAGAATTACAAATTATTGAAAAATATATAAATAATAAAAAATAATTCCAAAGACTGGAACATTTACATGAACTTTGTTAGTGCATAATATAATATACTATATATAATATATATTGCTGCCCTTTAATTGCTTAACTTGAATCAAACTCTTGATGTAGTTTCCACAAGTTGTTCACTTAATGTACCTTGCTATCATTTTTACCATTGGTGTATAGCATATATACATGTATATATATATATATATATATATATATATATATATATATATATATATATATATATATATATATATATATATTCAACTGTAGCGTAACCGTAACTGTTGTAACTCAGTCAGGTTTGTGGGCTTTCTCACTCAGACATGCTTTTTCAGTTCAGTCCACACATTTATTATGGGATGCAGGGCTTTGTGTGTATACTTTCACTTAGTTATATTTAAGCCATTTTGTGAAATCTTTGGTGTGTTTCGGATCATTGTCCTGCTATCTCTTAGTCCCGGCTTGATTAAAAAGTTCGATTCCCGGCCCGCGTGACTCCACATGCCGAAGTGTCCTTGGGTAAGACACTGAACCCCAAGTTGCTCCCGATGGCAAGTTAGCGCCTCGCATGGCAGCTCTGCTACCGTTGGTGTGTGATAGCGTGTGTGAGTGTGTGTGTGTGTGTGTGAAAGGGTGAAGGAGACACCGTGTAAAGCGCTTTGGAACTGCTAAGGTTAAAAAAGTGCTATATACGTGCAGACTATTTACCATTTACCAGCAAAACCCCCCCGCAGCACGATGCTGCCACCGCCATGCTTCACAGTTGGGATGGTGTCCTTCAGATTAAAAGCCTCATCTTTTTTCCTCCACTGATCACTATGCCCAAACATTTCCATTTTTCTTTCATCTGCCCAGAGAATACTCCTCCAAAAAGCTGGTGATGGTGATATAGGACACTCTTAGTGGTGGACGTACATATTCTGCTACCTAATATCTCCAGTTCTTTCACCAGGTCCTTTCTTGTTGTCTTGGCGTGCGGTTGAATCTTTCGGACCGAAGTTCATTCATCACTGTGAGTTTGTGTGTGCCTCTTCCAGAACAATGCCGTGTCTGTCCGGTAGCAATTGTTTGTACGGAAGCTCATGGTACGTCGAATTGTTTAGAAGTTGCTCCCAAGGAGGAGCCAGACTTGTGGAGGTCCACAACGAGACAGTCGACTTGGTGTATGTACAGTTTTTGACCCAGTGGAATTCTGATAAAGCTGAAATAAATCAGACTCGAATCAACTTGCTTTAAATGATCTCTGACGTGCAGGTGCCTCGACGAGAGAAGTGAATGATCATCGGAAATGTGTGGCGTTGTGAACAATTGAGCTTAAAGGTCTTCAGCCTAGGTTTTCAGCTTTTTGGTCCCAACTGTAGATACAGTAGACCTGTTCTGAGCATGACGTGAACATCAGTGTGTGTTCTCTCTCAGAATGTGACTTAGGAGTTGTATTTATTTTAAAAGACACTGATGTCTGTTAAGATGTTTGCAGTAATTCGTGTTAATGAAAATGAAACCAGAAGCAGAGCTGGACACCAACGACCTCCTGCTACAGTCACTAGATGGCGCTGTAGGGCTGCATACATCTTCAGTAGGCATTTGTGGAGGAGAGGGAGTCTGTCCAAGGTGAGGCACGCACACACACAACTGCATGTTGTGTTTTATTAATCATTTAGCTAAGTTGTTTTTTAATCATTATTTATTTTTCAATGAAAAATCTGAACCAATGATCTACCTGTCCAATAACAAATCACCAGTGTACTCATATTTATTTATTTGTTTGTCTGTTTGTTTGCTTGTTTTGTGTTTTGTTTGTTGCGTATTTTGTGTAATTGATTTACTAACTGACCGTACAGTAGTGAGTGTGAATGTTTCATGGCGCCCACTTGTGGCACGTGTATGGAGAGGAAGTGGGCGGGATCTCTACAGCTCAGATCTCTACAGTTAGGATCTCTACAGCTCAGATCTACAGCCACCTGTACTCAGAGCAGGAAGTTTGTGATGTGTGTAGATGCGTGCATGGAGCTTGTAGTGTGTGTGTCTGTTTCCTGAGCAGAGTGTGAGTGTGTGGAGATGGTTTTAATGTAGTGAAGAGGGAAATAAATTTGGGAAAGATGGAGAGAGACGCTCAGGAGAGTGCAGAAGAAGAAGTGGACAGAAGTTCAGGAGGAGACGGAGGGAATGAAGCGGAGGTCGAGAGTTACAACAGAGCCAAGTTCACACTCTGGGCTTATATCATCTGCTGGACTGCGCTCCGACTACTGCTGCAGGTCAGTGCAGTACACTACTGAATTAACACTTATTACTGCAGGTCAGTACTGTACACTACTGAATTAACACTTACTGCTGCAGGTCAGTGCTGTACACTACTGAATTAACACTTATTACTGCAGGTCAGTGCTGTACACTACTGAATTAACACTTACTGCTGCAGGTCAGTGCTGTACACTACTGAATGAACACTTATTACTACAGGTCAGTGCTGTACACTACTGAATTAACACTTACTGCTGCAGGTCAGTGCTGTACACTACTGAATTAACACTTACTGCTGCAGGTCAGTGCTGTACACTACTGAATTAACACGTACTGCTGCAGGTCAGTGCTGTACACTACTGAATTAACACGTACTGCTGCAGGTCAGTGCTGTACACTACTGAATTAACACTTATTACTGCAGGTCAGTGCTGTACACTACTGAATTAACACTTACTGCTGCAGGTCAGTGCTGTACACTACTGAATGAACACTTATTACTACAGGTCAGTGCTGTACACTACTGAATTAACACGTACTGCTGCAGGTCAGTGCTGTACACTACTGAATTAACACTTATTACTGCAGGTCAGTGCTGTACACTACTGAATTAACACTTACTGCTGCAGGTCAGTGCTGTACACTACTGAATTAACACGTACTGCTGCAGGTCAGTGCTGTACACTACTGAATTAACACTTATTACTGCAGGTCAGTGCTGTACACTACTGAATTAACACGTACTGCTGCAGGTCAGTGCTGTACACTACTGAATGAACACTTATTACTGCAG